>NC_048893.1:84443760-84564843 GCF_011077185.1 Oxyura jamaicensis
TTTTTTTTATTTTTTTTTTTTTGTAAAAAAAAAAAAAAAAAAATCCATACAAAATTAATTCGGCAAATTGAAAAAAAACAAAAAACCCAAAAACCCAAAAAAAAAAAAAAAAAAAAAAAAAAAAAAAAAGCAAATGAGAACAGAACTGTGAAAAAAATCCAGGAGTTATGCTTCATGCCAGGACAAGTATTACTCCAGAATCCCACCAGAGAAGGTCAAAAATATCTGTGCCTCTAAGGAGAGTGCTCTGGTGAAGCTGAGTGGAATTTCTTGCATGCACAGAGACAGTAAGAAAGGCTGTCCCAGGACTGATATTACTGGGAAGGTTTTCAGACAGCCTTACCACTGAGAGGCATTCCCAAAAGTGTCTCGCATCCTCCAGGGAGAGACTCCTGTGTGACTTGGAGGCTCAGTTCTGGCATTGATGTAGCACAATTAATAGTAAGGTCTTGGTCTAGGAAACTGAGCAGTAGTTTGGGATAGGCTTGTATAATATTTGTTCCTATGTTTGTTTGTTTATTTAATACACAGAAAAAGCAACATGGAGTAAAATAGTACATAGCTGTAGATGGATGTGTAACAAAAGGGGGGAAAGGGCCAGGAAAATGAGAATACAAATGCTGGCTGGAACAGTGGTGAAATTAGTGATACTCTTCAGGAAATGTTTGTACATAATTTAGCTAGGAAATGGGGCAAGATTATGCTGAACCAGCCAAGGTGCATTAACATTAATCCAAGGAATGTGAAAATTGGAGTAAAATACCTGTTTGTTATTAAGTGGTTATTATAAAAACATAAGAAACAGAGTAGCAATTAAGACTGGAATATAGGTATTGAAGGGTGTATGCTTTTCAGGCAAGACAGAAACAAAGATGAAGTTAGTTGGGACATTAAGGGTGTGATGGGCAAATAAGTAGCAGCAAAGCTAAAATGGAATTGGTTTGGGAGTAAAATCGCTTTGGGGAGAAACTGGAAGAATGCTGACTTTATTACACTTGGGTCTCTACTCTAGTCCATGATACCATAAATTGCTTTAACATGTATGAGAGAGAGAAAAAAATACCTAGGAATTGTGTCAGTTTAGAAGACTATATTTTCTGAAATTTAGATTGTAAAATAAGTGCTATTAGTAAAAGTAGGGCCTGGTTATTCTTGAATGTGAGAGCTAAAAGACTTCATCACCAAATAATC
This sequence comes from Oxyura jamaicensis, assembly GCF_011077185.1. Classification (NCBI taxonomy): domain Eukaryota; kingdom Metazoa; phylum Chordata; class Aves; order Anseriformes; family Anatidae; genus Oxyura; species Oxyura jamaicensis. Next base: position 84,444,952 of record NC_048893.1, read on the forward strand.
ACTGAGACCCATCAGAGGTGCTGCTACTCTAGCGTTGATTTCAGTTAGCAGAGAGAATTTTACAGGAGAGCTTTATGTGGGACCTAACAATAGATTGATCATGAGCTGGATAGCAACATGGTAAATAACAGACAATTTGATTTTGTCAGGAACAAATTGTATAAAGCCAACCTGATTTCCTGCTCTGACAGGTAACAAGCCTTGTAGATAACGACAAAGCACCTTGACTTGTTAGGTTTTGACACTGCCTCATGTGAGGCTTCCATTAGCTGGCTAGAGAAATGCAGCCTGTATAAAATTACTGTGTTATGGATTCAAAACTATTTGGAAAACCATACTTGTAAAACAGTTATCAGCAATTCACTGGCTGACTAGAAGGATCCATCAAGTTGGATACCATGGTCACTGATAACATAGGTTATGGAATAATGCATGCCCTTAGTAAATGTTAGAATACCTCATTGAATACGCAAGCACATGCTACAGGAAACATGATTCAAATTCAAAATGATCTAGAGAGACTGGAGAAATAATTTGCAAAAAAAAAATGGGAGGCAGATCAATGGCGATGAGTTCTGTGATTGTGAGTACAAGGTGCTGAACTGAGGAACAATCAATAGTAGCAGCACAAGACAGGAGTGGCCAGGTGTAGTTCTGCTGAGAAGAATATTGAGAGTTACAGTGGATCACAGACTGCCTGAGTCAATAATAATAAGTCAACTGTTGTGAAGAAAGCAAACATCACACTGGGATGTATAAATAGGAGCGTCACATGTAAGATGTGTGAAGTAATCCTTTTCTAATTCAGCATCAACTGCATTAAGTTGTGGACACTACATTTTAAGAAAGGCATGGGTCTCCTGAACTTAGTCCAGAAGTGAAAAACAGGAATGCTCAGAGATGTAGAAACCACTATGCATGAGGGAAGATTGAATGAACTGGAAGCTGCTTAGCCTGTGAAGAGAGGAACAAAAGGTTTTATGAGGAAGGAGGAAGCTGCCATGAAGACAATAACCTTTTTTTGTGTGTGTGTCCATGGTAGAGAGGACAAGCAATAATGGTCTTAAATTGCAGGAAAAAAGATTCAGATGAGACATTAGGGAACACTTCTGGAGGATGAGGAGAGTAATATAAAGAACAGATTGCTTGGGGAGGTTATGGAGTCTTTGCCAGTGGAGGTTTACAAGAGCAGGTTAAATACATGCCTGTCAGAAGTGATGGAGGTCTGGACAGCTGATCATCGCTTGAGGCAGAGATGGGCTACGTGAGCTCTAAAGGTCCATTCAAATCCTACAGCTAAATGGTTCAGTTCAGTTCAAATTGAGTGGCTGGATAAATAAGAATGAATCATAACTGAGAGTTTTGTTCTGTTTCCAAAGGGCAAACTTTGTGTCAGCAAAGAAATCAGTAAGTCAGCTGGACTGGGAGCTCAGAGACTGTTAAAGAGGACAGGGGGAATACACAGAACTGGATAGTGCAAAAATATTTGGAATTTGCATCCCAAGAAAAGGGAGCACACTTGGAGGAAATGAATTACCAACTTATTTTTAAAAGGTTAACTTTAAAACATCTTGACCATAAACAGAGAGCCTAGAAGGAACAACGGAGGGTGGAAGCAGCATGTTCTCTGTAATATTAACAAATTTCTGAATTTTGCTATCCCTGTAGATGAAGACCAAAAAAGTAATTTCCAGTGGTAGTGCAGAGCAGGATGGGAGGAGACAGGATGAGCTGGAAGGTTGTAAAGGAGATACAGGAGGTTTCAGGGAAACGTAGTTAGAGAAAGGAGTCAGAGAATCACCAAATGGTTTGGGTTGGAAGGGCCCTTAAAGGTCATCTAATTCCAACCCCCCTGCCATGGGCAGGGACACCTTCCATTAGACCAGGTTGCCCAAATCCCTATCCAACCTGGCTTCGAATCCAACCCTCTCCTGCTTTCTTGTAGGGTCCCTTTAGGTACTGGAAGGCTGTAATGAAGTCTCCCTAGAGCCTTGTCTTCTCCAGGCTGAAGAATCCCAACTCTATCAGCCTGTTTTCATAGGACAGGTGTTCCAGCCCTCTGATCATCCTTATGGCCCTCCTCTGGACTTGCTCTAATATATCAATCTAATATATCAATGCCCTTCTTGTGCTGGGGGCAGCACTCAGGTGGGGTCTCACAAGAGCAGAGGGGGACAATCACCTCCCTCACCCTGCTGGTTTTGATGCAGCTCAGGGTGCAGTTGGCTTTCTGGGCTGCAAGCACATGTTGCTGGCTCATACTGAGCTTCTCATCCACCAACACCCCCAGGTCCTTCTCCTCAGGGCTGCTCTCAATCCATTCTCTTCCCAGCCTGTATTTGTATTTGGGATTGCCCCAACCCATGTGCAGGACCTTGCACTTGGTCTTGTTGAACTTCATAAGGTTCACACAGACCGACCTCTCAAGCCAGGCCAGGTCCCCCTGAATGTCATCCCTTCCCTCCAGTATGGTGACCGCACCATACAGCTTGGTGTCATCAGCAAACTTGCTGAGGGTGCACTCAGTCCCACTGTCCTTGTCATCAACAAAGATGTTAAACAGCACTGATCCCAATACTGACCCCTGAAGAACACCACTCATTACAGATCTCTACTTGGACATTGAGCCATTGACCTCAACTCTTTGAGTGCAACCATCCAGCCAATTCCTTACCCACCAAGTAGTCCATCCATCAAATCTACGTCCCTCCAATGTACCAAAAAGTCTTTCACTCTTCCTCCACCATGCGGTACCCCTGCAACAACTGTCTTCTCAACAGCTGTCTTCTGGGGCTACAAAAGTGTCTTGTTTCTGCTCTGACCCCAAAGCACTTATCCCTCTGTGTCTCTCAGGCTCCTGCTTGTGGTGACATTTATGAAAGGGAGGTTCCAGGCTTGGGGACAGGAAGCAAAGAAATGGGGCTAGTAGGGGGATGTGAGAGAAAAGCCTACCTTACTTCTCTGACTGCCGTCCAGAGGAGCAGGGGATAGGACCAGCAGCTACTGTTGCTTGGAGGGCATATTCCTGCAATAGTAGCTGCCACCCTGACCCTGCCTGTGTTGGTAATCACAGCAGAGCTAACTCTGCAGCGCTTGGCATAGGCCAAACAAGCAATAGGTCTGTGGCTCTTGTATTACCCCCCAGCAGCCTGCTGCTCTTGATAACTGCCTAGTCCACCTGCACATCAAGGCAGCCTTGGAAAGGGGATTAAGCAACAAAGAAAGGTATGTCTTGGGAGGTCAGGAAGTGCAGGAATGAAGTGAGAATTGCCAGAAGTCAAACTGAGTTAGTCCCTGCAAAGGAAATGAAACAGCAGAAAGATCCTTAGCACAATTAAAAAAAAAAAAAAAAAAAAAAAGTAGTGGAGCCTCCATATATAGTGAGAGAAGTTTGCACAGCTCTAAAGTAGAGGAATACTTTGCCTATAAGAGCAGTAGTATAGAGTGTGGGGCAAAGTCAGGTGGACTAGTGGCAATAAACATATTGAAAGGGAGATAATTACATACAAGATGGAAACAATTCAGAGAGCTTACAGTGTTCAAACCAGAGAGGCTGGGAAATCACCATACCCAGCTGTCCCATGAAATCACAGGTCTGGTAGATTTTGTTTGTTTTTTAATAAATCTATCCAATCACTGGGATTTTTCCTCTGCCTGAGTAACAGGAAATGTAGTACCTGTATTTAAGAAAGGGAGGGAGAGTGAACTAGGCAGCTGTGGGCTTGATATTTTGGCCTCAAGGGCATAGATAGATTCTGAGCAAATTATGTCAGAAAGAATAATTGAAGACATGGAATAGAAAATGGGATATAGCGCAACATACCATTATCAAAAAGAGATTGTGCCAGACTAACTTGATATCTGTCTTTGATAAGGTAAGTGATGTTCTAGACAAGGGAAATACAGTAGATCTCCTCTATCTGTACTTCATTAAAATGTGGTATGGTGCCACCTGGGAAATTATTAGTTAAATGTGAGAAGATGAGTGTTAGTGCAAGAATTGTGAGGTGACTAAAGAACTGGTGAAAGAGGGGAAGGAGAAGGCTGTGCAGGAGGGAGGTAAAAGGATTTGATCATGAGATCCATGTTTTCAGTGATGACTTTGGCCTAAAGTTAGGAGTGGGTTAACTTTAACAGGCAGTATCATCGAATCACCAGAATACCACACAGGGTATTGTGAGGATTGGGTCAGTGTGAGGTAGAATAGCATTATGAAAAGCAAGGCCACAGATTTGGGCACTGGGAGTGAGAGTTTCACCTACACACTGAAAGCTTATCCGTTTGAAACAAGAAAACAGGAGACAAGACTTGCTTGTTCCAGTCAATCACAGCACAAACATGAGCTCACAACCTGAAATGGCCATGCAAGAGGTAAATGAGATCTTAGGATGTGCCAGGGGAGGGACATACAATACAAACAAGGGAGTACTGTGGTTGCTGCACGAAAGAAATAGAGACATCACTTGGAACAATTGGTATCATTCTTGTCAATCATTTTCAAGAGAGAAGAATTAAAACTGGAACAATTGCCAACATGGGAAGCTGGAATAATCAGAGGAAAGATGAGCCCATCATGTTAGAGGAAACAAGGCTGCCATGTTCATTCTAGTCAAACGGAAAGTGGGAGGAGACCATTATTCTCTGTAAACATATAATTAGGCCAAACATGAGGGAGGGTGAAAAGCTGCTTGAATTTAACTTCACTGTCTGGATCCCAAGGAGCTGTATTACTGCCAGTAATAACTAGCAGCATATAAAAAGGTTCCGTATCCACATCTTCTCTGCTCAGGCTGTGGCCCTCTCCCCTTGCCTCTGCATGCAGTGTGGATTCGTAGGAACAGCAGAGTGAGCAGATCAAAACAGATCCAAATGCTGCAAGCATGCTCAGAGACATTCCTTACCATGCTCTTGGGACCTGTGGTCATTAACAGGTGCCCAGGACACCTCTTCAGCCTAGCCATGAAAGGAATTGTTCCTAATGGAAGTGCAGAGGAAGGTGAGGTTACAGCCCTCTTAGCCGGTCTAGTAAATTATTCTGAAAACTGCTGGTTCCCTGGGACATGCTGTGCTCGAGGTATCACACAGCATGATGGTACCACAGGCTGGATAGGGACTGGGGTGGTATAAGCAGGCCACACTCCTAAAGCAAACCAGGAACAGGGTTTCATACCTCCTCCTCTCCTAAAATCAGGATCCATGTGTATGTGAAACAGAGCCGTGGTGCTAAGAGAATTGCTGATGGAAAAAGATCCACCTTCCTTTGCAGGAGCACGAGGGAGAACATCCACCCCATTGCCCTGCGCACTTGGAGCAAAATCCCATCTCGAACAAACTACCACTATCACTAGTGACTGATGGCTCCCCTGTACGGGTTGTTGGCTCTGTGCTGAGATGAGTGTAAACATCCCAGGTGCCATCACCGAGAACAGTCACTCCTTCCATCCTTCATCTCCAGAGGATTTGCTCCTGTCATCCCCTTGCTTTAAGCTGGTGAAGAGAGTATCACAGACGCTCTTAGTTAAAGGAGGAGGGGGTGGAGGCCCATCTGGGCCCTTGGTTTGATTTCATATTTATGAAACAGCTTAAATGTCAGCTTGAGTGAAAAACGACACCTTCCCAAGCTTCTCATATTAATGCCCCTGGCTGCCACTGGTTTCTTTAGGAAGGCAGCTTGTGGTTTTTCCTCTCGCTCTCCCCCAAAGGCTGCAGCGAAAGATGAATTGGACTGATAGATGAGACTGCAACTGCCGATAAACTGCGTTGCTGACAGGAGACGGAGAGGGAGGTGGAGGGGGTGGCCTACGCTGAGCAAGGAGGGAGGGAGACAAGGAAGGAAAGAGAGATAGGGGGAATGACCTATATGGCAGAGAGGTGGGAGAGTGGTCAAAACTGAATGGAAAGAGAAGACGGGTGATTGTGAGGAGAAAATAATAAAGCAAATGGCTTATGCTAAAGAGAGAGAGAGGGGAAAAAAAGATGTGATGGGAAAAAATAAAAATCCCATACAACATCCAAAAAGAAGCACTGCAGAAGGATTAATTATACATGACAATGTATATATGCATAAAGGAATAAATAAAAATACACCCACCACCAGCAGAGGAGCCTCCTCCTGGGTCTGTGTGGAGCATGGCGCTGGATTGCTGGGTGCAGATTGGGTGCCCTTCTACTGCAGAGGCACTTGCATGATGCTGGCTGAATCCTGAAGAGATGCCCAAGCCAGAGCTGAGCCAGCTGTGTCTGGAAGCTGTCAAGCTGTCTGGGTGCTACACTGCAAGCAGTGCTAGCTAGCCAGGGCCAGCATGGCCAGACCTCTCCCAGAAGTGCATCTGTGCACTGATAGGCACATCTCATGGTACAGCTACGCTCACAGAGGTCTGATGGAGCTGGCCTAGCCTATTGTCCATCTGCCTGAAGGGGCTTGTCCAGAAGATGTCCCCATCAGGACTGTTAGGTTGTATGGTGGTGGTTCAAATGCGGTGGCTCAAACTCAGACAGTTAAATGAAGAATGAGGAAAGAGCCCTGAGTTCCTTGGATATGGAATGTCACCTGCTTCTCTCTCTGGGAGGAGTTTGATACAGGTTTCTTTTTACAACAAACCTGGAACCTGATGGATTAAGTTAGGACAACGTTGCTCAAAATGACAAGGACACTAGTGAGAAAGTAGAGAAGACTCTCTGTCTCTTGCACAGATGTGAGGGGGCTGGAAGAGAGAGAGACTTCTTAGCCCTTCTGGGCTAGTTCTTGAGGAACAACTTTTGTCCTAAATAAGAATAAAGAAAGGTGAGGGCTTGCTGTAGGCATGCTAGTGTAAGGAAAGCCTCTGCTGTGTTTGTATTCTTGGGGAGAGGTGTACCTGCCATTTTCACCAGGAGTTGCTGCCGGCAGTCTCCAAAGTTGCCTGTGGAGCATAGTGCTCTTGGCACTAACATCTGCTCCCTTTTCTGTTGCTGAAGGCTTTTGGTTAGTTTGTTGGTTGTTTTTTTCTTCAGCCGAGAGATGTCTCTGAAGTCTTATTCTGTCTGGGTTCGCATCGCTCAGTACCTCTATCAGCTGTTACAGTGTTTTGAGCATTATTCTTGGCAATAGCATATCACTCACTTTTCAGCGTCTCAGTCAGTTCTTGTCACTTTTTTCTTCCTGATTGAGACAGTAAAAAAGTCTGCTTCTATTTCATCTTTATCCCCTGTGGTCAGCTCTGTTTACAGACTCACTGCTTGCTTTTTTCTTTGGCAAAGCTTTTTCGTGCAGCCTGAAGCCCCCGTGTTCCTGGGGCTCCCAGTCCCTCTGTGCTGGCTCTTTGGTGACGTTCCTCAGCTCTGTTTCATTTCCCTGTTTAATCATCCCGTCTTGCCGTGGGTCGTGCTAGATTGGTTCCTGACATCACATTTATATACCATCTGCTGACTAATAACATGCAAGGGCTTGGTTTCCACTAATAACAAACCAGTCTAGCTTTAGACTATTTAGAGACACTGAGCTTTGCTTTCCAGACAGGGCCATGCAAGCCAGAACTGAACATTTCTCTTGTCACCTCTGTTCTTGCCACCCAGGCTCTACAGCACCCACGTTTTAACAGCTTAAAGGACTTTTTCCCTCCATGTCTTTGAGTCTCTGTTCCACTACTAAACCAAACTGTACTTTTATATTCCCACCCAGTTTGAAAGGCTTTATCCAGGCCAAGGAGCAGGTCTTACACCTTCACGGGGCTTAGCCCAGCTGCAGAAAGCCTGCTCCTGCAGAGGATTGCCCTTCTCTTGAGTGGGTAATCCTCAGCAGACTTTCACTGAAAAATCTTGCACCTGTGCCAAGGAATGAGATACATCTGAGAAAAGTTTCTTGATATTGAGGCTGCTTAGCCTGTAATGTCCTGCTGCTATATAAAAACTCACCTTCCTCTGGAAAGGACCTAATTCCATGCCAAACCTTAGGCTGTCTCCAGTTCTCTGGGATGCTGCTGACTGGTCTGAGCCAAAACCATACCAAGGGCTGCACTGGCAATGTGGACAATGGTGTTCCAGTTAGTGGGAATGCCCCTTGTGCTTAAGTCACTAGCCAGAAAGAAGAGGATACATTTGCTTTCTAGCACTCAGAAGCTTGAGGCCAAATACCAGTTTATGCATCAGTCCTGGTGTTTAAACCTTATACCGTGCTGCCAACTTCTCCTCAAGATGTGAATTTCAAAACCTGACCCAGACGAGAATGGGTGAGTGGTTCCCAGGAGCTATTTCTTGCCTCCTTGCTCATCCCCCTGTACCAGTGACCTCAGCAGCTTTCTTGGGAGAACAGTCAGTTGAGACGATGCAAATTAGACAGAAGGGCTGGAAAACAAGCTTCAAACCAAAGGGAAACCAATCACATCTGACTTTATTTTCCCAGAAAGTCCTCTCTTGCAGCTGCAGGGAACACTGGAATTATCCACTTGGAGACAGCATTGTGCTGGCTGCAAGCAGGCTGCAGCGTGCCAGGAGGGGGGTCCAGCCTCAGTCTTATCCCCTGGGTAGCTCTGGGGCACCATGGCCAGTGGTTTTGCTCGAGTTCTCCTTTTCCCTTTAGTTTGGCTCTCCTCTGTGCCCCTGCTGCAGACCTGCAATCGCTCATGTTCCTGCACTGTGCTGCCTGGCTTCCTGTGGGGATGGGAATTAGCAGCCCTAAGCACTGGAAGGAAAAGAAGTGTCTGGGCCGTAGCAGGGGAGCAAGAGAGGCACTAATTCCAGGGCTGAGCATTCCTGAGCCCCCTGCTCTGGCAGCAAATCCTCACTGGTAGCCTCTGCTGTGAGCAGCCAGGGAAGCCAGCAGGCTCCTGCTGTCTCCAGGTGGAGCTTTTACTCCAGCTGCTGCCAGCGTGGCTCCCGTCAGGAGCGCTGGCTGAGTGCCGCGAAGGACACCGCGAAGTACAATGCGAAATTACCTCTGTGCTTGAGCACACATGAGCCCTGAACAAACCCAAGCCTAATGCTCAATCCCCATCTCTCAAATCCTAATTAAACATCCATCGGTAATTCTACTGTTAACCCTCTCCAGTCAGGCAGGGTGTTTTGCATTGGGCCCTCGGGCTCTTCAGTCGCCTGCTCTGGGTCCCTTACCTACAGGATTTAGTTCAAGTGACTCAGTCTGTGACTGGGAAGGCAACAAAAAGAGTAACCCTCTGCTACTTTCCAAATCTGCCCTTCTAATAATGTCTGATAGCACTGAAAATATTGCTCTCCACTTTGGGGTGGTGGGAAGGGGTATTATAAGATTCGCAGGTAATCCTTTTCCCCTCAGCTTTTGCATATTGCTCTTAAAACAAACAAACAAACAAACAAATATATTTTCCATGGCTGCCTACTCTTGGGGTGAGTTGGTGCTGGCATGGGCACTCACAGGGAACAGGGAGCCAGTGTCCACTGGCTTACAGGTGGGGAAGTCCCTGGGGTTATCAGCTGCCTCCTGTTTCCTCTGGGTGAGGAGAGGAACAAGGATGCTCGGTGATGAGAAGCAGGTAGGGTATTTTTGTTGCAATAGCCGTCTGTTGGAAATGAGCTTTCATGTATTTCCTTGAAATTAGGATGTCATCAGTGATGTTTTTATTTTGTTGAAGGAAGAAAAATGGGGAAAGGTGCAAAAGAAACAGGGCCGGGGCTGGGGGGTGGGGGGTTAAATAGAACACATTATTATTTTCTTTCATGGAAATGACTCCATCATTGAGAAATAAACCTTTCTTAACAAAAATAAGGGATCAAAATTAAATATAGTTATAACAAAATTATAACCAGTGCTCTAGTGGGCCTAAAACATTGTCTGAATCATCCTCTTTCTAATAGACCTTCTTTTCTCATTCCTCCTCTTCTTTCTGTGGCACTTGGCTTTGGAACTGTTTGTTTTAGGAAGCCATTCCCCTGCTGTAGAGAACAGATTATGTTTTAAAATGTGTTTGTTAGGGCATTTGCACCGACTAGAGACAGCATATAAACTAACCAGGATGGTATATTAAACCCTGGGCTGCATAAGCTCCCTGAAAGCACAGGGAAGGGAAGAATGCAGTCACATTGGTAAAGTAGCAAAGAAACAGCTGGTTATTTTGTGACCTACAGAAAGGACCTAGGAAAACCAAGTCCCTGACAGGGAGAATCAGTATTCTTAATGACCTCTTACCCCAGGTTACGGGTCTAGCTAGGATCCAGCTTTCCAACCTCCTCTGCATTCAGCAGTTTGAGAGTCTCTCATCTCCTAGCATCTGCACTGCTTCCTTGCACGCAGGGATGGGGCTGCAGGGTGTGTAATTTCATGTGACTTGCTCTAATATTAATATCTCCATGTGCAGCAGTCATTGCAGTGAGAATAAACTGTTATTTTTTATTTTAAATGGTTAATATTCATCAAATGTTTATGAAAATACTTAACCCATAATGATGACAAACACAGCGCCTAATAAAGATGGAAGTGAAGATCCTCTTTGTGAATATGTAATCAGAAGAGTAAAGAAAATTACATTAAAAAGACTTCATTATGCCATTAAATGTGTGAAATGACTTTTTCTTCTCCATTTTAATTTTAGCATATTTCTTTTTTTTTTCTTTTTAAATATCTCTGACACTTTCATGAGACGGGTACATAAAGAGACATCGGCTGCTGTAACAAGAAGAGCTCTGACTGGCAGCATCCATCATTCTTACCCAAATCTTCATTTCATTTGTCATTAAGAAAAATCAACACTATTTCTACCAATGATCATAATTTTTTTTCTTTATTTTCCTTAGGGGGAGAGAGATCCTTATTACTACTCTGAATGCAACACGTTGTCTCAAAACCACCTATAGAGCTGCAGGCCAGGAGATGTTCCCGTACCACAGGGGCTTACTGGTGTGTAAGTACCTGTGCTCCTATTTTTGTCTGACACCCTGGGGCTTGTAACTGGCACCTCTGGAGCTAATAGGGTGAATCTCTGTAGTTTGAATTGAAATAAAAATGTCTTTTGAAAGACTCATTTGGGGCTGGGTACTGATAGCTCCAGGCAAAATGGGTCAGATGGGTAGATGATGTGTTCCACCACCCAGGAAGCTGCCCAAAACTTCACAGTCCCAGACCAGTCTCAAATGATACAGCAGCTCATATCTTACTGACACTGTAAACTGAATTGCACTATGATAGTAAATTCCAACAGCTTGAAGGAGGGAACATGGTTACCTACATTTGAACTGTGGCAGACTTCTCTGGGAGAAGGCAAAAAAGATGTCAATTAACACAACCCTGGTCACAAGAAGGGTTTAATAGAAAGAACAAAGCTAGTTGCACCCAAAGGCCTGGACTCCTCTCCATTCTGCATGCACCAGCCTTGCTCATCAGCCATGGAGAAGAGGCTGTGCTGCTCTTTTTAAAAGGACAACAGAGCTTGTGTGCTATCAGGGAAGTTCAGGAAGCAATGGGTTCCCTTTGAGAAACACAGAAAAGAAGTAAGAAAGAATTTATTTTAGTTTGTGTGTTAATTGCAGTGTTAACTTAAACAATTAATGTTAGCTTTTGGCAAGAAACCCTTAGAAGCTCTGTATTTAACATGCACCTTTACTGCAAGAGGGCTTCAAAACAAAACATGTTCTCTTCTATTTAGGCTCTTCTGTTGCACTCATCTCCATGGTAGCCAACAAACATACGCCCCTTCTGCATCTCCCAAAGCGTGTCCCATATGTAGGTCTGTAGGGAGTATGTATGTCTGCTCTTACTAGGCATTTTTCTGAGTAGTAAAATTCACCCAGGACTTCCTCCCCTTTGTCAAAGAAAGTTCTTTTGTAAGCTAGGCTTTTGATCTGATGGCTCCCAGTTTGTGAAAGTTTTGAAGATCACTGCAGTGTATTTTCAGAAACCTGGCTTCGTTTGTGTGGAGATTTTGTCTTTTCACAGCATTGACTTGCTCCATCTCCTTACAAAACTCAGGAGAACTTTGGTCAGTCAGGTGCAGGCATTCTTTGAATAAACAGCCCATGAAGTCTCGAAGAGCTGTGAGGGGGAGGAGGGTCCACAAACCAGATCTGTAATGAAAAGGCTTCTCAATGCAAATGTGATCAGAGAGGCTGCTGACTTCTCTCAGCCTACTCCTTTCCATCTAAAACAGCTGACAAATGGTTATGTTGTGTTTGCAATTACAGCTCTCTGAAAGTGATAAATTACTCTGATTGTTCTTAAATACAGGAATTCTACCTGTATAATTAATACATAGACTTGAGTATGGGATAACTGGTAGGACACATCCGGGTTCTGCTTACACCATAACAGATCTAGAGCAGCGCTAGCTGTCTCTGTTCATGGAATGCTGCTAGTAGATTGTGCTTGCACTCGTGGAACACCTTGCAGAAGTGTCCCCTGTCAGAGTAACAGAGAGCATAGTATCTCGCTCATATGTTTTAGTACCCATAGATAAAAAAATCAGTTCTAAGCTCTGTTTCCCAGTAAATTGCTGACAGTCTTCTGTAATAGTAAGGGGATTGGTCTCGTGTACTGCACTGCTACCTCCAAGAGCAAAATATGGGTGTGGAGCATTTACTGAATAGCCTGCTGTTTGTGCCAAAGGACAAGATGCACAGACTCAAATCTCTCCTGTTGTCTGTTGACGTAGAAGAAAAGCCAGTTCTACACTTCTGCTGAGGGCTTCTCCAGGGCACAGGCACTGAGCACAGAGCTCAAACTCTGTGATGTGAGGTTGACACTAGTGGCAAAAATTACTCCAAGCACAGAGCCAGAATAAGAATAGGGAAAGGAAATTGTAGACTAATATAGTCTCCTGACACGGTTACCCATTAATGCCAGCTTTAAAGGTTAATGCAATTTAACTCGCTCTCGGCTATTACTCTGAAATAACATACCAAACCCTCCTCTATAAGCAGATAACAGATAAGGATTCTTTATGATAAACACCCCCAATAAAACTGTAGAAGTTTACAATGTTATGCTTGCAGGAGTGGCAGATTCGCCTTTATTTGTGCATGTGTGTGTATGGAGGAAAGCAGAGAAGAGAGGAGCGAGCTAGAAGAAGAATTTTTGGCTCTTAGACTATCAGATAGCTTGATAAATCTGTCTTGTGTGTGTTGCTTCTTGCCAATACAATGGAAATGAATTGACATATTGCATGTCTGCTGCGAGCTGAGTTTCCTTTTGCACTGGCAGGAACAAAGGTGCTGCTATATAAACCACTGATGAGAAAATTTGTTGGGTTTTATTTATTTATTTATCTTTTGACAGGGCAAAACGCATCAGCTTTATGGTATATCAGCAAAACATAGAGTTTCCTCTCCCCTCATCTTCTGTTTCAAAGTGCTCTTACAAAATATTTCAGTGTTGAGGTTTTTCTTCAAAATAATAACTAAAAAAAAGGCATAATCATGTTTCACTATGGAAAATTATGAGGCAGCTTAGTGCAGGACTTACTGCATCTCCTTGTGGAGTGCACAGAAAAATATATAAGCATACACTGCTTGGGAATTGTTGTAACATTTAATTAATATTCTTAAAGTACTTTGAGATCTTCTATCATATTCTTTCACAGGCTAAAGGACAATATTTGCATGTCTGTGGGACAGTGAAATACTTTTATTAACAATGCTATCTTTACAAATTTTAGGACTCAAGAGAGGTACCATAGGTTTTGTATGTCTCAAATGCACACACACCCCAGCACACATAACTGCAGGGAGTGCTATTTCTTAAACTGCAAGGCAAAAAGCACTGCACCCTGGAGAGACGAGCTGTGAGCTCTGGTGCAAGGGTCCTTTCAGGACATGGGAGATGGATTCACCTCCCCTGCTTTCTTTGCCCTCAGTCTTCCCCCCTTACAGATGTGACACTGTCAGCCTTGCTTTTGCCAAAATGCTGTCTTTAGGAAAACCTGTCAGAGGCTGGTATGAAACTGAGAGGTCATACCACACTAGTGCACTGTGATTTTGTACAGATGTGCCTTGCCTCAGCTTTCTGACTGTCCATTATTCCTTTGAATTACCTTTTCTACACAGCTGATCATGTCTTTATGTTTGAAGGACATTTCTTCCTTCCCTCTTGAATCGTCTGCTGTTCCTTGGGATGCTTCCATTTTTCTGTGCAGCATCTCCCTTTTCCACTTTATATTTTCTTTTCCTTTTTGTTAGAATATGACATTGCCTTGAAAAGGATTAATGCAATTATGTGATGTATCTGGCAAGGGTATTTTCAGAAAGGGAAGTGTTTTAGTAGTACCATGATATGAGAAACTGAGGAGGCCTCACTTAAAATACTGTGGCCTATTTGGGTCACTTCTGATCAGAAAAAGGAAAATTACATAAAGAGTTGTAAGAATGATCAGGGGAAGTAGCAAACCTTTTAAAAAGTGTGTGTGGGAGGCTTGGTTAGATTAGCAAAAGAAAGATGAGGAATACAGTTTTTCTTCATGAATACCATCTTTGTGAATACCAGGATGCAGAATTGTTTCAGCTGGGGAAAAAAAAAAAAAAAAAAGGCAGTGCTAAAAGATTAGATGAGTATAAATTAGCTTGGAAATTAGGAGAAGGTTTCTGAACTTCAAAGGAAAGAAGTTCTGGTCTTCCATACAGGATAGCAAGGGCAAGGTACTTAAATAATTAAAAAGTGGTGCTTGCTGAGTTCATAGAAGGAATTACACTGCATTTATATTTTAATTAATTAATTTCATGCTTCAGAGCTTCCACTGACCACTATTGGGGTAAAGAAGGAAGTGCCCTCATTTCCTAGTCCTTTATTCTCTTGGCTGTGTATGTAAGGGTGGGAGGAATGAGGAGTGGGGAGAGGACAAATTGATCTTCCTTTGAAGCATTAAATTGCCCAAACAAGAAATTGGCCAAAGCTAAAGAGATAGTAGGTGGGTTATGCTGGTGCTCCTATTGGTACTGCCTGACTGATGTATCTTGAATTAAAGGCATTGATTGGATGTGGGATCAGGAAAGAACTTTTCTCTGGGCTGAAGAGCAAGGATTGTTCAGTCTGGTTGCTCGTCGTGTCTCCCTCCAGAGCTGTGTGGAGCACGATCCACTCCTAAGAACTATCTGAGTGTATCTACTTGCATGCAATTGTATGAGTCTAAGATCTTAAGAACTTTCATCCATCTCAATGTCTTGGTTAGACATGTTGTAGTCACTGTGGCATTATTTTATTTTTGTATTAAATGTTGTGTGGTTATGGTGGTTTTTTTTTGACTTAAATTGAAAGGGGATTGTAGTAGACGTTATGGATGTTTCTCAGCATAATGTCTATTCCCTTTTTTTCTGTAGCTATTGGAGGATGGAATTGATAACCTACATGGTCATAGAATCATAAAATCCTAGAATTGTTTGGGTTGGGAAGGGACCTTAAAGATTATCTAATTCCAAACCACCTGCCACAGTCAGGGACACCTACCACTAGATGAGGTCACCTTCTATTCTATGTCTCTTCAGCAAATAATTTCTCTCCTCTGTATTTTTTCCACTACCTTTGAATTATTTTGATTATTTTCCTCTTCTTTTGTTCTTTCTATCTTTTCACTCTGTTTTTGTTCTGCTTTAATACCGTCCTCCTTAGATTTCTTCCTCCATTCTCTCCAGGTTAATCTTGTCTTGTTCTACTGTTCTGCTGTAAACAGATTGCTGGGAGGTTTGTGCATGAAATCTCACAAGGGTGGGACTCTTTCTGTTTCCTGGATATTCACATCTCTGGCAGTTTAATCACTGCAAACCTAAATTGGATTAATATGAAATTCACAAGTTATTCTTAGCTTCTTCCAAAATTCATGTCAAGTATCTAGACCAAAGTCTCCAAAACTTTCAAATGTTATCTTACTTCCTCAAGTGCTGTGAAGCATCCTGTGTTACTCAGACCCCAAAGAATAGATGGGTAGAGCAAGGACCCAGTCCCCCAAGTTATCCATACGAGTGACCTACCCAGAGTTCTTCGTGGTTCTCATCTGATATTTCTGGCTTTTGGGACTGATGGTGAATCTTTAGGATCTTATCTTCACATCAGGTTAGGACACGGGCATGGTTCACTTGCTTATCCTGGGAAATTAAAAAAAATAAATAAAAAATAGCAGCTGAGACATAGCTCCTGGCATCCTCTAGAATGGAGAAACTTTCACAACATGCATATCCTTTTTTTTCTGTGTTGACGGAATGAGCCTTTTGTGTATGCATACTGAGTGGAGACATGCTACGTCAATCTCACATCATTCCTTTGACTTCACATATGTCTTGGCAGTTCTGAAATGGAGAAACAAGGAGTAATAGCGGTGCCTCTGTCCTGGCTAACACAAGCATCAGACAGAGAGGACACTGGATTTCCTGCTTGACGTTCTTCTGCTAAGAAGTTCTGATGAGTAGCAGCAGGCTGGTACCATTATTATTCATCTCACATGCCTGCCGTGGCTGTGTATCTGTGGTTTAGATACACTAGGCTTCTGATGATGCCCATGGACTCTGCTTTTCCATTCTAGCCTTTTATCTTAGGGAATAAGTCCTTCTTCTTTAGAGCCTTTTCTAGAGACCAGCAACACAAGACATATCCAAAAGACTTGCTGACTTTCTTGGCATCCCATTGCAAAGGCCTGCTTAGTAATATAGCTGATTCTGAATTATTCAAAAAAATATATCTTATTTTCATTTTATATTCCATGGGAAGATTTGAGTTTGTACACACCAGATGTTTTTGTTGGAACAAACAAAGTTCAATGAAGCTTGACTTAGCTTAGGAAGTTTTCTTAGGAAAGGATAGAGCTGTGGTACCGAATATCTAATAACTAAATGCTCATTTTATGTGAGAGAGACAAGCTCAGGTCCCTATTCTTCTTGATCCAGACCAAGAACTTGAACCCTGTATGAATTGCATCTCACATAATTTCCCCAGTCGTAGTGCTAGCAGTGAGTAGTTAAACTCTTATTCAGAATGACAAAGCACATCATACAGCAAGAAACCAAAGATGTCATAAAACACAGATATCTACATTAACCATAGGTCTGTCTATGTTGTCAGGAACAGTGCTGAAGAAAGGCTGAGTGAGACGCATACTATTTTGACAAGAATGGAAAGGGGGGAAAAAAACAACACTTTAGATCAGGCAATGACAAGGCCTAGTAGCAAAGCAGCCAAGGAAGGGACATGAAAATGCAGAATAGGTTTCTGATGGGAATACAGGCTTCAAGAAAGAATGAAGGTAAACAAGTAAGAGACTCTAAAACAAAGTACAGAATTCATTCTTTGATGGATAATGCTCTCTTTCACCATAGAAATCTGAATGAAAATGGCAGGGAAAATACAGATTTTGGAAGGAACTTGTATGAAATATGTCCAGGCTTGCCACTCCATCTCTTCTTTCTCGTCAGATGATAGTTTAACCTTATGTGAGCCTGGCTGCTTCAGAATAGCTGTTTCCAGAATGTTGTCTGACTTAAATCAAGCAACCAGAAGAGAAATACCCTGCTCTATCCCATGTTGCATGCAGCAGGAGCCTTGGAGCTACTCAGCTGAAACAGTTCAATTCTGCCACTGAAGAACTGGAGGAGAATGTGATACCATCCTGCAGGGTGAAGGTTCATTTTTGAGTGGGCCCAACTTGGTATGTGCAAGTAAGGGAAGAGTGAGTCAGTGCATGATCTCTCAGTGCTTCTGCACAGGCTGTGCCAACTCTGTGGTTACCTAGAGGTGAGTGAGCAGTGTCCTTGGGCACCCTGTATTGCTGAGAGGCAGGGTGTTCTCAGAGGGAGTCTGAACCTAATAAGACAGCCCAAAAGCAATGTCTGGGGAAAAGGGAAGCGCAGGCATTGCTCTAAGTTCTGTAGCCAACTAGAGAAGGGCTGAAATCACATAATTTCTGTCCCCACTGTGAAATGTTCATGCCTCCGAATGTCACAGCAGCTGCTGAGCCTTCAGCCTGCACATCCCTCCAGCTACAGCCACCACCCCTCCAGAGACTTCTTGAAAGAGTTGACTGACTTTTTAGGGCTGTTCTGAAGCAAAT
This sequence comes from Oxyura jamaicensis, assembly GCF_011077185.1. NCBI lineage: Eukaryota > Metazoa > Chordata > Aves > Anseriformes > Anatidae > Oxyura > Oxyura jamaicensis. The sequence continues at coordinate 84,462,918 of NC_048893.1, forward strand.
TGATTTAACTCCTTTGTGCCTGTACTGAAACTCCCTTAACTCCAGGAAAAATGTCAGGTCAACAGAAAATGCTGACATTCTCTGTCTTGCCAATGCCAAAAGAGCAAAAACAATGACAAGAAAATAAATGCCAAACATATAACCCCCTCTACCACTTTCCTATCCCTTCATCAGGCCTTTTTCCTGTGTAATATCATGAATGAGAAGAGAAAAAATGCTGACAAGCTATGGCACAGAGAATCAGACAAGGATAGGTGTAACTGGCAGGTAAGGGTCAGGACAGATAGTCTTTTAGAGATCTTCTTTTAATATTTTCAGAAACCCTTGTCTTGTTTAGACTTTACTCTGTGTGACGTTTCATACCTGTTTCATGATGACTGCATTCTCTGTTCTCTAAATCCTGTTGATGACAGGACTTCACTTCCTGCATTTTCACCGCAAATCAAGAGCTTAATGCCCTGGTGAATGAACTTGGGAATTGTTCTCTCTATATAACTTTTCTTCCCTTCCATGGCCTCAGGTGAATTCAATTTATTTTATTTTTTTTTAAGTTCTAGAAATTGCCTGCTTACAGACTTGTAGCTTCCAACCACCAAAGTCCCGTGTGGCTCTTCTTAATTGTCCATATAAATTGCTTTCTATTTTGGACACCATGAATATCTCAGCAGCATCTGCTTCTCCCTTCTGGGCACCACCAACTGTGCATGAAATTCCCCCCAAAGAGGCCAGGTAAGAACTCTTTCCCATTCTTGATAAAATAAGGAAATAAAGGAACACAAAGGACAAGCTGACTTCCTAGCACTCTAAGCAGGTGAAAATGAGATAGGATATGGTATAAAGCCAAGAGAAAGAAGATTCTAAACAGGAATAACCCATCTGTTCATAGACACCTTCCAACCAGAATGAGGCCCATCGTGCTCAACAGATTTCTTCACCAGGATTTGTTTTGGTACTTTGCTTAGCAGCAGCATCTCATGCAAGACATAGACAGGAAACGAAAGGCTGTATAGGCTGAAACTATAAGAGGAATCCAAAGGATGGCTAGGGAACTTATTTCTTCTTCCACTCTTTTTTAACCCCTTTCACTCTGCAATCAAAGCACATTTACATCTGATGTTGACCAGTCTACGCTCTTCTACCTGGGAGATTTGGTTATCATTCACTTATTTAACTGATTAAGACAGAGGGAGATTAAGTGATGCCTTTGCAATCTCATAGCAAGTCAGAGGCAAAGCCAAGAATAAGATTCATATGTCTTGACTTTCTAAATTAAGCACAAGATCACCTTTCCTAATGAAATGTCTGCCAGAGAGACTCGAATGGACATTACTTCTGTTTTAAAGTAGCTAAGAACAGCCTTTTGAGAACATTTACCAACATTGGGTTAGGTCTGCCGTGGAAAAGTTCTAACTTATTGGTGGGTGAACCAGAGAATTCTGCTTTGAACAGGAGTGAAGACGACAGTATGTATTAGCAAATGCACGGTGAAAAACATGTCTTGCTTTCTTCTTCAACATCTCTTTGAGAAAGTGCCTCTCCCACATCCCTTCCTAGATTGATGGGTATACTTGAACGTGTCCTTCTCTAATATTATGTCTCTCCCAGTTCTCTCCTTCTGTCTACCAGCCTGACCTTTTTGGGGAGGTATGGCAAAATCATTGCCCAACTGGTATGGCTGCAGTCATGAAAAAGAAGTGTGAAAAACTGCCACACACAGTGCCAATCTTATTATTATCAGTCAAAGCTGCGTTTTCCACTCAGCATATAATTGTGCTTTGGATTAGATGGGTATAAATTGAAGATTGGCTACAGCATTAACGTTCATTAGATTGAAACTAAAACAAAGCTAAATTATCAGAGAGCCTGGGAGGGAATGTGTTTTCCTGTGCACTGTGTTGGCAGTGCCATCTGAGTGCCTCTGCATTATGCTGTTTTCATGTCTCAGTTTGGAAAGAAAGAGGAAAAAAAAAGAAAAAAAGAAAAAGTGACATACAGGAAGGAGGTGCTCAAAAGAAGGTGTTGGTTTTCTTTTCACTAGCACATATTGTTCTCTTCTTGCACTCTTGCTTTCTATTCAAGCTCTGAGTTATAAAGAAATTGCTGAGGCTGAATTTGGGTGAGGTAGACCACAAGTGCCAGGAGAAGGGAGATGAGGGGATTTGCTGAGAATAATGGAGGAATGTTGTGTGAGGGGGTTTGTTTGTTGGTTAGGAGCACTTCACTGACACTTTTTTTCCAGTATAGCTCTATATTAGCCTAGGAGGTCCTCTTAAATTCCCTTGTTGCTTCTAATTATGACATGGACAGCTTTCTTCTGACTGTATCTGACCCAGTAGTCTTCTCACAATTGCCTGCCATACCTTCATGCTCGATATGCAGCACAAATAAGACTGCTCTCTACTTTGATGCTGTTTTGGTTTTTCACATGGCACAAAGTGTAGTGCTTTGGATCCCCTTTTTTGTGCTACATTTACTGTTCAGTGTGCTGAGAAACTTCTTCCTGTTCTGTCCACCTTCTCCATCACACTTCCCATTGCCTGCTTATATTGGTTCAAGCCAGCAACTGACAGTAAGCCATATCTGGGAAAAAAAAAAAATAGAGAGAAAAAGAAAGCGTGTTTCTTTCCTCTGTCTCTCTTATAGCTTGAAAGTCCATAGCCTTAGACCATCATGCAGTACTCAGGATCTTTTGGAGGCTGTGTTTGGAAAACATCATGTGTTACAGCTGTTGTGCTCAGCCAGGCATTCAACTAAACATTTGCTGGGGTTGGAAAGGGGCTATACTTTCTTTTCTTTCTTTCACTGGATACTGTGAGTCAGTAGAGCTTTTATGAAGGGTTGGACATGGTGAGTCATTTCTACTTCTATGTCTGTAAGTATTATTTTATAGCATCTAGTTACTTTTGTTATAGGTATTATGAGATAATAAATAAATAAAATATTATGAGTTAGTGACTGCAATGCTGATTCTGTTAACAGGCTTATTCTCCCTCTGTTACCTACATTTGTTTAAAGTGGCTTCATTTAACATTTATGTAGGCTTTGGTGCAGAGAAAATGTGTTACAACAGGAGTTTGTCCTAAGGGATCCTTACAATACTAACAGCTACCTCATCTACTGAGGCAGATATTGCTAAATAATGATATGAAAAGACATCATCTAGGTCACATAAAATCATTTTTTACACACTTGTTTTGCAATGAAACCCTGTGAAAGTTAATCTCTGCTTATCCTTCTAGCTTTCTGTTGACTGTGAAGAGGTACAAGCATTACCCAGGCACCACGTGGAAGATAGATGCCATCACACTGCTCTGTTACAGCTCTGGCAGAATAGATTGCATTACTTCAGACGTGGTACAAAAGGCAAATTCACTCTCCTTGTTCATCTGACTTCTCTGTCCCACTCCATCAGTGGATTCTAACCTGAATCTGAGCTAAATTGTCTTCCCCTAAGGTCAGAGAAAAATTCAGTTTCAGAGTCTGCAGGGGAAAAAAAGAAAGAAAAATGGAAAATCAGGAATTCTTCTTTTCTAGTTTGGCCTATGTTTATTTCTTACTATGTAGCTTTGGGCTTCATATCATCATGTCTTTGTACTGTGCTTTTCCCATCTGATAAGTAGGGTTGATTTTAATAATAGCCTCCTATCTCCTGCATAATGCTTAAAGCCTGCATATACCCATATGAAAATTAAAATTCTTACTAGTACAAAATATTTATTTTCTGCTATTTTATTTTTCTTCAGATTTGATGGAACCCTGCAGCAGTCTGCTATAAGTACCTTCTCTTGGGATCGATAGAAAATTCCCAAAGAGAAAAGCATGTATATTCATCTCAAGTTTGGGTTCCAACATGCTGCTGTGCTTTAAGGGTATTCATCTGAGGCAGGAAAGGTCACCTGTTCCTGAAAGAGTTAAATTCAGTCTCTATGTTCACTGTTCTTTGGGATCATGCTCCATATTCCATACTAGTGAGTAAAGAGTACTTAGGGGTATCAAGAGAATTCAGAACAAACACAATCTATAGGATAGCAACAAAAATAACTGTGGATGCATAAAAGTCAGAGTCAGAAATAGTCTTTAAAAAAAAAGAAGACCAATGTGATAGTTGTAAAACTGGGTTAGTTTAACCTAGACAGAAAGAACTGAGAGAAAAACAACAGTCTTCAAGAGCATAAAAAGCTATGGAAAAGAAGAAGGGATAAAACTATTCCCCATGGCTGTGATAGATAGAACAAGAAAGTAATGGGTTTAAATTAAAGTAAGAAAGGTTCAGGTAAGACAAAGACTGCTTGTGGATGTCATGCAGTCTCCATCATTAGAGGTCTTTAAGAATACATTAGATAAATAAGTTTCAGGAATTACGTAGCTTTATTTGATTCTGATCTGAAGTCAAGGAAGATGGACTAGATGACCTGTCATGGTCCCTTATAGCTCTTTGAATAAAACAAAAGAATGTGATACCTTACAAGTAGTAGGAATGTTGTAGCTCTGAAGACCTAAGGATATCAGCAAGGCAAAGTTTTATCAGAAGAACTAAAACAGATCTTTTATTAGACTAATTTTGTATCTAAAACAAACAATTCAGCTTGAAATGTTCTGCTTCCAAACTGGAAAAAAAAAAGCGTTTCTGATTTTTTCCCCGTTTTTATCATGCCTTTTAAATAAAGGATGGTACCTTTCCCTAACAATTTTGCCTTGCTAAGTTCAAACGTTGCAAAGACCTAAGGATATCTCAGAAAAGCTTAACATTTCTGCTGTGTCTTTGTTCTTCAGAATGGATTGTAGGAATATTTTTTCTGCTGTTTTGAACAAGAACTGCTGATCAAAATGGTCTTTTCAGAATATTCAGTTTTCATTTCAGGTTTGATTATTTGCAGTTGTTCCAATGAAGCATGTGATATTTCATCTATTTCCAGTTTGCACAAACATGCAGGTATGTCTCTCATGATGTGAAAACCTTTGAAAGGCATTGAAATTCACTTGCTCTTTTAAGTATTCAGGGCAACAACAAAACAAAACAAAACACACACAAAAAAAAAAAAGAGAGAAAGAAATACACAGGAGAAGGAGAAAAAAAAAAAAAAAAAGGCACTGATCACACCAGCATTCCTGGAAAGCGTGTTTGAAAAGTGCCTGTGTTGAAAGACAGAGTTTGTAAGAAAAAAGTCAGGTATCTATCAGTGACTATCTTTTTCTGCAGCATTATCCAAGCTTTAAGGATCTGCTTAACTGTGTCATTCCTGTTCTGGGGATATCACTTTTCTCTACGCTGAAAGAAGACCGTTTCCTCACTTGTCATTTTTATTCAAGGCCATTCTGTCAGGATATATTCCCTTCCCACCATGCAAAGATCCATCTCTCTCAGAGTTTCTCAGTGCCCTGCAATGCTGTGAACACCTATTCCTACCTACAGAATGTATTTCTTTTAGCTCCCCAGAAAGACATTTCATAATACAGGAGTAGAAAGAGAGAATGAGCTGTCACTGGAAGGAGTCAGAGTTGGTTTATTGTTTTTTACCAATTCCCCAAATCCTAAGCCTGGAAGGTCTGTGGATTAGACTAAGTTGTATCTACCGTAATTCCACATCACAAAAATAATGAGATTGTGTTCTTACAAAATCACCTGATGCACTTGCCAAACAGATGACAGAACCTGGTACTGGATTGATGTAATTCTGTATAGTCAATGGCTAGAAAATCTAGAATCAGTAAAAGAACAGAACAAAGGGGTGATTCATGCTGCTCAGAAATGCAAACTTCTTCAAGCAAAAGTATATCTCATCTCACAATCAGAATTTCTTAAAATTTTTAAAAAGAAACAGGATATGTTACAGAAGAAGTAGGATTAAAGCACCCTGTGTATCTCATACTAAAAGTGGCTTTGGGCCTGAGCAAGCCCTATGTGTTAGAAAAAGATCTATTTGTGAAGTTGCAGATGTCTGTGGACTTCCCTAGGAAATCATAAGACATTGGCGTAACAAGTTGCCAACTTACCAACTGAGTCATGATAAATAACTGTTTTCACTCTTCATGTAGAGCAAATGCCAGATAAAACACAGGTCTTTAAACCTCTGTCAAAGTGGAGTGAGCTAATGTGTTTTCCTTGCATCACTGAGCTACCAGACAAGCAGAGGTTCCATGGAAACCCAAATGTGCATCTGAGCACTTCTACAAGAATCTGTCTAATATCCAAGCATCTTTTACCTGCTGGTCTTTTGCCTCTCTTCTTATTGCATGACTTAGGCACTTTCCAGGAGCGCGTACACTGGCACTACTAAGTAACTATTGAGGCATGATAAATTCCTTTAGACAGAAGAGTGCTTTCAATATTCTTCCAGCTGATTTGAGGTCTTTAGGGTTCTTTAGCATAAATATGTTTTTCATTTTGCTTTTTTCCTTTTTTTTTTAAAATACATACAAACTTTAACTTCACATTTATGCTAAATAATATAATAGCACTGTTAAAGAAAGAAACCTGGTACTAAGAATGCGACGTCATAAGACTTGGGGTAATTTGTGGAAGAATCACCCTCAGAAATCATGGTATCAATACTTGTTATTGTATCTATGCACCAAGTAAACTCCCATCACTTGACCAGGGAAATATTCCCTTAACGATATACTTTCACTATGGCAGAGAACAACGTCTGCCACCTGATGTTTTCTGTGATGTTTTCAATATCTTCATCCTAGACCATGAGGATAAAGACTATGGATTTTGAATTGAGTTCTGTGGGGAGCCAGTGGAGACAATAGAGGACAAGTGTTATGTGTTCAGAGTTGTTCATATTGCTTCAGGGGGTTGTAACAACTGGACCTTCCAAAGGGTCATTGCAGTCCTTAATCCAAACAGTAGGTGAAAAAAACTTGGCCTCCCAAGGCCAGAACATCATGTGCACCAGAATGGAGGGGAGGCTTCTAGCCAAATGGGGATGGCAGGGAGCTCTGCTTCAGCATACTCTGTTCATGACAGGCTTCTAGGGCCTTTCCTAGAGCACTGCCTGAACAGACTGTTTGTGGCTGTTCAAAATATGTAACTGCTACTGCAGAGTGATCGTGAACTATTCAAAGTGCTTTCTTTTGCCTGCCAGTATAATCTCCATCTTCCTCAGGTTCAGCTCACACAATCCATGCTTCATGCACAGAGCCCATCAAGTCGAAAAAATGAGCCACCCTGACCTCGTGGTATCATCATGAGCAGTGAAATTAAAGCAGACCTTAGGCTAAAAGTGGGACACCTGAGTCCATATTCTCCCACAAAATTCTGTGTAGACTATACACAGATTTTAGACAGGAGTGAATTGAGAACTGCTCTGATGGGTCTTTGTGAGTGGAGCCATGAGGCCTGCAAACATACTGATACTGCTTAAGAGTTTTGATATAGATCTATAGGCTGCTTACTGATGCTTTGTCAAGGCTATACAGTCCTTACGATGGGAAAATTTTCTCCCAAGTTTGGGTACTCTTCTCTGTTTTCTGATTTTTAGACTGTACTCTGACCATTTTAATGCTCCATCTTTCTTTAGCTGTATGCTTCTTCTCCTACCACTTCTGCTATAGGACCTTGAATTAATGTGATTGCATGTTTTGAATTTCTTTGTGGCTTTTGTAAGAGAAAAGTAAGGGATTCCAATTCAGGAGTAAGACTGGCACACTATTATACTTCCCAAGGTGCAACTAGTAGCTCTGGCAGAACTGAAATATTTAACTCCACCTCCATTGAGGTGCAGCAGTCCACAAATTTCAGATCCAGATCGGAACTGTCAGTATGATTTTAGGACGGTGACTTAAATATCACCCTTCAGTCTCGCTGCCATGAAGAAAGAGACTTCCTAGGAAATCTGTGGACATAGATGGAAAATATTTGAAGGGTTAAAACTGAGTATAAAAGAAGTCAACTGAGGAAAAAGGAAATTGTTTTCTGGTTTGTTAGCCAAGCCAGAAGTAAAGGGAAAAAAGGTCTGGCTTGGATCAAAACAGAAATTTTGGTATGGATCATGCAATAAGCTGTTTATTTCACTGCTGCTTAGAAAATTAAATTTAGGTGGCCAATGTCTCTTTTGAATGTCAATGTCATGTTTTGTTATAAGTTATTTAATTCTGTTTTAAAATATATACATATATTTTCTTGTTTGCTCTACAAAGTTGATCAATTCTTAAAAGAGTATGAAAAGGTTAAGGTTTGTTCAGGAAATGTCAAAGTGAAACATTTCAGTGTATTAAAAACTTTTTAATGAAAATATCTCATTAGAACTCCTCCATTACCTAGCTTTTCTGTTTATTTATTGCAAAGATTTTCCCCTAGGGACAGGGTAGAATACTAAAGAAAGGTGGGGTAGTCAAAACTGCTTGCTAAATCAAGATGATCCCTCCAGTCTCTATTTTTAAAGCCATTTTACCATTTCTCACCGTGTTCTTTTCCTCTTTTAGGGTGGACTATCAATTTGTCATTTGGGTCATCGCTTTTAAAGCTCTAAATCCTAGTTACATTTCTGCCATGTACAACACAATTTAGTCCAGCCTAGGACTTCCTCTGTATAGATCTTTTGCAGCTCTAGGCAATCAGGTGAAATCTGACTGCAGGTTGTAATTTCTCCAAAACTCAGTTGGCAGTACTTGTGAGTTTTGCTTTAGCCTAAAGTCTTTTTTATTTTTATTTTTTTTCCTCTCTTTCAGAAAGAATGTAATAATAATGGTAGAGGTAAAAGATTATGAAGCTTTGCCACAAGCTCTTTGAGCAACTTTAGGGAAAGCATTGGAAGTTTTGTTACATTGGTTCCCCATCTGTAAAATGGAGATAAATGACACTGAACCACGCCACTAGAGGGTATTTTGAGGCTAAATTATTTAATGTTTCCAGGGCTCTCAAAGCCTATAGTGATGAGCTCAGTAGAAAAGCCTACACATTACATAAACCCATTACACAGGCCTAAGCAATTAAAAGTGATAATAAACTTTCTGTATTCATGTGCATGAGCCAGTTTTAAAATATTAATAATATGTTTTTTGTTGTTTTTGTTGTTTTTCCAAATGCCAGATGTGCTGCCTCTGTCTCTAAAATGAAGAAGGGCAGTGGGAGTTCATCTGAAAAAGCAAAGCCACTCAAATATTTACGTTACATCAGTACAGTGAGAACTTCAGCTCACCATAAGCAAGCCAGCCAAACACCACTATCAACTTCATAGAGACAAAGCAATTTTTGGTAACCCCTATTGGGTTTTGAGGGTCCCAGACAGTGTTGTTCACATGTGAGTTTCTTTGTTACCAAACTGAAAAAGCAACATCCAAGGATGAGCTTCCTGAAGACAAATGCCTCATCTCGGTATAATGCTAATTCTGTCCAAGGCTCTTCTCTCTCCCAGGGATTTTATTTTCTCTTTCAGAACACAAAGCTGCAGCCAGGAATTTGGCTGCCAGAAGCTTCCCTTTTTCCCCTGGATGCTATTGCATACTTCACAATTGAAAACCGTAGCCAGAACTCAGATGGCTCAATCCAAGGTTACCCTCTCCACGGAGCTCTGTTGTGTCCTCTTCCTGCATCCGTGGCCATTCCATTGATTCACTGCAGCCAAGCTCATTTTCATTCATGGACTTACACGAGTGTATTGTCATGCAAATTGGGGATGGAGGATGCTGGTGGACACTCAGGAGGAGGATGGCATGGGGACAGGAGAGGTGCAGTATGCACATTGCGTTAATCACTTGACTGCAGACTGGGGAACTCAGTCATCAGCCAGAAAAGGAGCAACACATTTCATGTTTAGCCACCTCGTATGGACACAGAACAATGAACTTGCTTCACTGGCCATGTCCTTCCTGTGTGTCAGCCATGAAAGGAGATGAATACTCACCAAGTGCACTGAACACTTGCCCAGAATGCCTAAAAACTGTGGAATTGCAAAGGCTGTGCAGTGTTCCAGTCCATAACTAATCCATTGTCATGTGCTTACAAAATGCAGACACTGCCAGGAACAAAACTCAAGACTGAGGGCCTGGTCCAAAGTCTACTAAAGTCAATGGTTGTTCTTGCAAAGACTACAGAAAGAGCCCTCTTCATGAGCACACTTTTGTGCAATTGTAAGCAGGAGTAGTAAGTGCACAAATTCCCTCAGGGCATGCCATTTGCAAGAGAAAGAGGCAATCATACACTGTCAACTTATTATATATGTTTTTGAGAAGTTGATGAACATCAGCAGGCCACGCTCACTACAGTTCAGTGGAGCTGACTGCATAAAAACCTAATCCTCTTCCAATTTAAGTCAGAGGAAGTGCTCTCACTGATTTCAAAATGACAAAATATTTGGCTCAGAGTGACTACTGAAGGTGACAAAGGTGAGCCTTAACTGAAGTGAATGTGAAGAGAGCGGAAAAGAACAGGGTGGTGACAGGGGACAGGACAGAGTAAAAGTCAGCTCCTGCAGAATGGACCTGTGGTAACTGCACTTGGATGAGCTTTTCTAAAACACAGAAACAAAATCTCCATCCTGCCAAAACAATGTGAGCTATGCTAGACCTGTAAATAGGAAGGCAGAAAAAATAGGCTCTAATTGTCTTGAAATGGCCCTCTTCTAAGCAATGGCATTCTTTACCTGTAGCTAAGCAGCTCCTTTAAAAGCCTCAGCTCTTTCCCATGTTTGCACACATCAAAGAAATGACTCCCAGTATGATCCTCACAAGCAAAGCATCCTCATGATCAATGCACTCGAATGGCAATGCACTCAGCACCACTACATAAAGTCAGTTTTGATCCATGGAGCCATTCAAACCAGCACTGGTGATTAGTAAACCATACTCCGCAGCACAAGACATAAGTTTCCCCTAGTCAAACAAAAGACATAGTGTTTCTGGAACAAATGTGTCTGTGAATTCTACAGGCAATCTATACTGGATTCTGTGGTGAAATTTCTACCTTAAATCCAGCTTCTGCAGATGTATGAGAAGGGCATAACATTATATGCATATCTTTCCTTGCTCCTGCATTGAAGATTTTTATAGGTTGTGCTATACAATCTGTACCTTTTAAGACAGCAACACTGTCAATACATATTTGGGGAGAGTTGTCAGCAGCCCAGTTTTGGTCTGATAAAGCCATATCTTTCATCTTGCATTCTGCAAGGATGTGGAATACATGTTAAAGGCACTGAGAGAGGCTGCAAGTGGTCTCAGCCAAACTTCACAGAAGATAATTGCCAAATCACTATCATAATTAATTAGTGTAATGAAAAATTAATTTTAATAGTCAATGGACATATCAATAACCCAAAGGTATAATATGCTATGTAATCTGAAATATTTACACGGTTAATAATCGGGCATGGATCCTGCCATAAGACACTAGTCCTGGCTTCTAAAAGAAGTTCCCAACACAGCTCTTCTGGGATAATGGTCTGTACTGTTGGTGAAAAATGTACAGTCTAAGCCCACAAACCACAACACTGTTTCTTGCATTTGTTTTGTTTTTCCTTGAGGGAACCTGGGCTTTTCGGCTCAGCACACCACCGAATTATTTGTGACAGAACCACCCTGCAGACAGGGGAGCGGGTGCAAGCCACCAGCTCCAGTGGATCCTGAATCCACCCAGATACAGCTGAGTGGGAAAGTGTGGAGGGGTATATGGCAGGTTCCCTTCCTCTGAGGAACAGATTGAGTCTAGAGGGGGCCCAGCAGGAAGGCCGTGTGTGCAGAGCCTGCTGAATCATGGAAGGAAATGTAACAAGGCTGTGAGATCATTTTAGGGCTGGCCTCTAGGAAACTTGCTCCTGCCAGTGGGTCAGTGAAGCTGGAGAAGAGAGCTCTTCAGGAAAGGGTGAGAAATAGCCTGAGCACATATCCCTTTTCTCTCAACAAATACTGTTGTTTTGATTATAGTTTCATTATTTTTCTGACGGTTGAGTCATCTTTCTGACTTAGCAGACAGAAGTCACCTCGAATATATGTGGTCTTCTGTCAGAGTTGTTCTCCCAGCTGTGATGTTTTCCAGCTGGGACTGATGGAAACAACTAATGAAGAAGAGGGATGCTTTAGGTTCATATTTTTCTTGGTTATATTTCCCTCTCTGTGGGTGGGCTTGGGGAAGGGAATCTATCAGGAGTACTATACAGTATGATCTTTCAGCTGTGAGGTATGAATGAGAAAGTGAATAGAAAGAGCTTCAAAGGTTATTTATGATCAAGCCTGTGATTCCAGTCTCTGTATTCTGGCATGGCTCCTCATGGAGATGTGATGGAGGAAAAAGGACATAGGATTTCAGGTTTTGTGGGTGATCTTCTCTCACACCTTTTTCTAATGACATTGTGCATACTTTCTCAATACTAGACTTTAGTGACTTTCAGCCCTTAACTACAGAGTGTGAATTGCACCCAGGCTATGAGAGGCTCTACTATCCCATTAGCAATCCCCTAAACTATCATTAAAAATAATAACAATAATAGAGTTCAATATCTTCTGTTACAGGCTATGCATAGGAAATATCTGTGAATTAGCTCCAAATCAAGATGGATCTGTAGTATCTGGGGTTTTATGTTTCAGCTGTGCTCTAGGTTTACTTAGATCTTGTTTGAGGATTTGACCCTACCTTTGAGTATTGCCAACACATACAGAGGAAAATATGAAAAAAGAGAACACCAAAAAAAAAAAAAATAATAATAAAAAATCTTGGCATATCTTGGAAGGGATATTAGGATGATATTTTCAGTTTTATATTTTTATTTTTAAGTATGGGAGACAAAGTAAAAAGGGCCAAAAGGTGTCCTCTGACATCTGTTCACTAGTGCAACAGTGACCTGTTGGTCCTTTTACTTCTGCAGTCTAACAAGTATTTGCAGAAGCAAAGAGTATGCGAATTCTTCTCAAAGTCACTTCTATAAAGCTTTCTGGCTCCTGTAGCTGTAACAGGCTTTAACTGGAATTTCAAAGGGTTTACAATCAGGGCTCTGATTTTAACAATTACTCTGATTTTATTGGGAATGACTGCCCTGATCAATGGCATAAATAAGGCATATTATCAAAGGTTGGTCTGGGACCCTGGTTAAGTTTGCACTAGATGACAAGTCTGTCTAGACGTGTTACTTTTCTCCTTGCCTGTGTTCCCAGAGCATCTTGTCTGTATTCAGAGTCAATGTGAAACCTCACCTCGGAACATGATAGCGCTTTGTGGTCTTGAAATCGGCTTTAGATAACTCAGAGTCTTGTAAATGGCCCTTTTGATCAATGAACTGAACAGAAAAACCTCTAATCAACAGAAAAAAAAATAGTCTCTGTGGCCTGGGCTTCTAAAAAAAGAAAATGTATAAAACCTCAGCTATTTCACTGTGGATTTTGACACATTCATGAAAGTAATTGTGACAGCACAGGTGTAACCCTGGAGTTACAACGAGTGATGTGAGGGTTGCAGTATCAGATACGCTAATTTCTGGAGGGGTCTGAAGTGAGACTGTACTTAACCGCATTTATCTGCACCTCTCCTGAAAAGGAAAATGTTGTGGGGTTTGCTTGTTTGTTTGTTTGCTTCTTTATCGTTGGTTTTGAGTTGGCTTTCAGGTTTCATGGCTTCTTTGGAACTTGTGAATGTTCCTGGAAAAATCTCTTATTCTTGCAGTCTTTCTTCAGAGCTGGAGTAATAATTAGAGGCTGAAATGAAGATTTTGGCCAAGTCACTGACAGGGCCTAGGAAGAACCTTTTCTCTTTTTGCCATACTGGGTGATATACATTTTCCAGGATCATTCAGGGCCTTGGGGAGAACTTGGACTGAAAACCGCCAGTGGTGAAGTTCTGTGAAATACTTACGAAAGGTTTGTGAAAGGCAACTGAGGAAAGCAAACCTATCAGCAGACTTGCTACACAGGGGTCACACATCTACTGCAAGGTGTTGAAAATGTTTGTAGGAGACATCTTCATGTTACGTGCCTAGCTGTTGAGAAGGTCCAAGTTGTTGGCACTCTTGATTTCATGTTTTCTTCCTGTATTTTGAGGGGAATGGGTGTTACATTTCAGGGCTTTTAGTGCCTAGGGTACTATACTAAGAAAATACTATTCTTGCAGATGCTTCTAAGTTTGGTACCTGGTGCCTTTGTTTGCAGGTCTTGAAGGACTTGGAGTCCTTCTGCAACTGATAATCCTATATTATTTAATATATTGCATGAGTAGTATCCCTAATTAACTCATATACACAAAATGCCTGGTGTTGTAAAGGGATAGTAAAGATTCAGGCTGGTGACAGCCACCTACACTTGGGAGCAACCTACTTCATCTGAGGGGAAAACCTTATAAGCATAATTCCTCGCTGACAGTGGCTGAGAGCTGTGCAGGCTGGCATGATGGTAACAAACTGCTAAAGAGTTAATGCTTTGCTAGTGAAGGGAGATGCTCCTGACATTCATTTGCATGGTTGAGAGCAAGCCTGGACTATTCCTATGAAATTACTCAAGCTTTTGACTTCTTGCTCTTATCTATTCTACCAGACTTCCTCTCATGACCCCATCTTTTCCTACTCATTTGAATTTCCTGCCAAAAGGAGTGTATTTAAGGGAATGCTCTCTGCTGCTTCTTGTGCTGTTCCTCCTTGATGAAATAATGGCTTGCCTTCAGGCTGGACACTAACAGTAAACTGACACAGGAATGGTAGCAGGCTTTTTGTTCGCTGTGCTCTCTGTTGTCCATACGCATGATGTCCCATTGATGATAGCAACAGTGGGAACTCTAAAATAGAACTCTGAAATAGGAGCCTCAAGCTGGGAAATACGCTTTGAAGTGGCTGGTGGCCTTGGCTGAGTTGTCTGCTGTTAAGCTCCTAATGTTGCCATAGATGCTGTAGTGGGAGCAATATGGGAGAGGGGGGAATGGATCTCTGGTCCAGAGTAGCTTAATATTGCAGGCAAAAGCTAGCAGCAGCAGATGGGTGTTGATCCAATTTATCTGAACTGGAGCTGCTTAGTTCTGCTGCCTGTCCTTGATAGCATTGGACAGATCGAGTATTTACTGGATGCACAGAGGGTTGTGTCTGCCTCCTCTGCCCAAGGGCAGGTGGAGTGGCAATATACTTGACAACACACAAGGTGTCATACCATTAGTCTGTAATCTGCAGGGACTTACTCTGTGCTTTCTGCTCTGTACCAAGTGACACTCCCCGAGTGGTCTAGGTGAAGTGAGAGTACTTTCAGGGCAGCCAGGTCCCTCATTACAGTCTCCTGTTGATCTTAAATCAGAACAAATTCATTGCATGTTGTAAATAGGTCAAAAGCAGCAGGTTGGCAATGGGCTCCCTCCTCATTACTGCATGCAACTCACTATGTGCAGAAGCTGTTGGTGGTCTCTCCTCCCGTCCATGCTGACCTGCCAGCATGTCCCTTGGAGGGGCAGGGAAGGAGGGTACAACTCCAGTCTCTTGTCCTCTGACCCTTTTCTCACATCAGAGAAGTCCTGTGGAGCCTAGCCACTCTTCCCATGTACTGCATGGAGCTTCCTTTGCTCTCCCACCCATGGCTCCCTGTTCATTGATGGTTTAGGTATTGCAAAGACACGGGAGAGGTCTTCTTCAGCACACAGTCCACACAATAAGGAAACAGTGGCTCTTCAGAAAGTACTCAGAGAGCACGGGTGCTCCTGATTTTCCACAGCAAAAAGAAAAAAATCCCTGCATGAGTATCCTAATCTCTTTCCCATATCCTCTGTAGTGTACATGGACCTGCCTGGTGATATCCCAGCACGGGCTAAAGCTAAAGCTGCAGCTCTCCAAGAGCTGGACAGTAAGCAGGGCTCTGCTGAAGTCCTCTAAATCTCGTGAGAGGCTCCCTTAGACCTACTTACTTATCCTGCCTCTCTCTCCCCCGGTGACTGAAGGGAGAGAGGTTTCATGACTGGCACTGAAAATATGATTATTCTCCAGTGATACAGTGTGGAGTTCTTCACTGATGTTCTGGTCCTCTCCCTTCTGTACTCCACACACGGATGGAAAAATAGGGATGTACCCACTTCCCTGGAGGAGAAGAGTGAGATCTCTAGCAAGACACTAAGCAGTATTTCCAGGTCTTAGCAGCAACCCTTGCTGCTGTATGGCAAGAGCAAACATTGGGAGCAGGGTTGCTGGATTTCCACGAGCCTCCACTGAAGTGGATGGTTTCAGAACAAGTTGTTCCCAAGTTATCGCATCAAAGGCTTCAAACTATCTGCAGCACAAACACGCCCATATTAGGAAAATGAGCCTTTTGTTCACTCAAAACGAAGCACTTCATTCAAGTATCAGTTCTTCCACATCCTACAGTCCCCGAAGCTATGGATGAAAAGAATAATCCTGTAATGAATGCTGAAAAGGCCCCAGACGAGTGCTGAAATCCTCTCTTGAGCGATGTCTTAACACCGGTGTGATGGCTTGGTTTGTTGCAACCTCAAATGTTCAGATCGAGAGTTTGGCGATAGCAAAGCTGAGGTGTTCAGATTTGTTGGGGTGGGGGCTGGCTCTGAACCTGTTATATGCTGAGTGGCTTTCTGGAGCTTACTTAAACTGGAGATTTTTGAGCAATCCAGCTCTCTATACTAGCCCAGCAGCAGCTTACTACACAAATACTGCCATGCTCAAAGGTAAGAGCAGAGCTTATGAGAAAATCCGCGGAGTTTGTGATAATCAAGATCCTCGAGTCTGGAGAACTGGGAGAAAACTTATCTGGGCTTCTGAGGTAAGAATCAAATGGTGCAGAACAGGCTCTGCACACGAGATGCTGGATGGCTGCAGCTGTCACTTTGAGATCTCCCAGAACTTGAAATCTTTCCTATGGGGACAGTGAGAGGCATGTGCTAAGCAGAGACCTATTCACATAATCTTGCGGCTGCAGAGAGCTAACCGCTTTGCAATCTCTCATTTCCATCTCCCTTCAAGCTTAATCTGAAAACACCTGCTCAGATAACCCTCTCTCCCCCCTCTGCTCTTGTTTGCCTGATATATGAAGGCTTCAAGTAATTCTTTGTGCAACGTTTCAACAGCACTGTCTTGCTGCTTTCCGTCGCTTGCTTAACACCGGTTGTAGTACATCACTAGGCCATCTGCAGGAGACCCATCATTCAGTGTAGTACAAAATTGAACTGTGCTCTAGTGTGTTTTGTTTACAGGTATTGCGAATGAGTCATGCCTGGCCAGGTACGAATAGCAGAGGAGGAAAGGAAAACCCTGTTGCTGTAAGCTGAAGTAGTGGTGTCCGTTCACAGCAGCAGTTTGCAGGTGCTTCCTGGAGAAAAACAGTCTGACGAAAGGCCACCTTCGAGGTGGTGGGAACCTTTCACCATGAATGCACACACCCTTGGAGCAACCACCCCTGCCAAATGGGTGCTCTGGGGTCAACCAGCTCCCGTCCGAGGGGAGATGCTGCTCGTGGAGCGAGCAAGCCAGCCCCACAGGTATGGCATCTGCACACCCAGCCAGGCTCACTGCTGGCTTTCCATCGTCTTCTTTTTAGTGGTACTGACAACTCGAGAAACAAAATCCCATCCCCTGACAATGGGCCAGTTCAGCTGCAGATTCCTTTGTGTGTCCGCCAGCCTGAGTAGCACAGCATATACCAAAAGCAGAGCTTAAAAGAGCTGCAGCATCCAAGCCTCTGCTTCCATTTCCTCTGAACTCTCCCAGTAATTCTTCTTTCAGGATGAAATGGCTCATGCCTAGCCTAAGCCCAAAGGATTTGTTTAGGTGTTGTTGGATTTCATTTTACAAAATTGATCTGGCAATTTATGACTTATGCAAGGGGAGAAATATTTTCTAAAGAAGGAATATTTTAAAAATCAAGCTTGCCACATATTTACAATAGTAGGTTTTATTTTCCCACATTTGAACCAATTTGTAGCCATTTTTTTCAGAAGTGTTGACTGCCCTTATTCAGTGAACTCAACATGAACTGCAAGCACCAGCGTCTCAAGAAAGCTGATTTTTGCTTCACAAACACCGAGGGAGTGAGGAATCGCAAATAAGAATCTGGCCATACAGCTGCAAGCTGCATCTCGGAAGCCTTTTCCACTAGCCATAATTTCATCAGCATCACTTTCAGCTTGGCTTCAGTCACCCCATGGGCCAGCCCACACGTGTGTTTGACCTACTCGGCTGTGCTTCTTCCCTGAGCATGTATGCTTTGCCCTTTCTTGCCCTCACACCCCCTGTTGACTTATCCACCAAAACTACTCAGCTCAGCAGCAGAGAAAAGATAGAGGTACACCGTCTTGCCAGGCACATACTGCCCCAATGTTTAGCCATAGGTTTGCAAAGAAGCAAGTGTGCATCTGGCCCGGATTAGCGATTTCCAATGTGAGCTTTTCAGCCATGGCATAGCTAAGAGCTCTCAGTCAAGCTATAAATGTTATTAATGCAATACACAATGTTAGTGGAGGAATCTTTTTCCACTGGAAAATACCAACTTGAAAAAAAAGTTGCCTGAGGGTTGTGTTTGGTATGTTTCAAAATTTCAAGGAAAACATATTTTCAAAATGACTGTTGGAAATTTTCTGTCAGAGTAAAATGTATGCTAATTACAGCAAAGGTCTATTTTTTTTCATACAGGTTTTTTAAGTGGTTAAAATAAAATGTCTTCAGTAAAACTTATTTTGGATTTTTAAATTCTCTGATTTAATTTGAGAATTAAACTCCTATTTATTTTGGGCTGAGGAAAAAAAAATAATCAGCATAAATTTTATCTTGCATGCTTAGAATATAAGACAAATTATGCATACTCAATCGGTCTACAGAACGTTCTTCTTCCCCTTATTCCCCAAAAACTTTTGAACTAGTAGTCAGATCTCATCCAAACCATATGGATAGGAGAAAGTGTTGCTTTCTTTTGATAGAAAGATTACAGTGTGAAGCACTTGTTACTGAAAGTCAGAGCAGACAAGACTTCCCTAAACCTTCTCAGGAAACCATGTGAACTTTGAGTTCCAGGCCTGCAAGAGAGACTCCATACCCAGCTCTGATTTAATATGTTTAAATTGGGGTGGGGTCTCTAAATTACAGGTAAGGAGACGGCTGAAGGGAGTTATGAAGTAAATACATCTCTGGTTGACAAGACCAGTAAAAGCAGAGTGCCTTTGTCTGAAGGCATGCATTTGTAAAGAAGTTACAACTAAGGATTCTGCCCTGTTTTCCATCTCTGTCCTGCTTCATGGTCTTGGACAAGCTGTTACATTTCCTTCTTTTGGGATATCTTTGTTAGGTGGTGTGGACTTCTCACTTGCATGTTTATTCAGCATCTATCACAGTGGGAGGCCCTGGTTGTGACTGTAATACAAACAACGCTGACAAATCCGTGTTTCCATGGTAGGCTAAAAATCTCTTCCTTCTGTACCAAATAATGGCAAGGGTAAAAAGTACTTACTTTACATCCATA
Organism: Oxyura jamaicensis; assembly: GCF_011077185.1. Taxonomy (NCBI): domain Eukaryota; kingdom Metazoa; phylum Chordata; class Aves; order Anseriformes; family Anatidae; genus Oxyura; species Oxyura jamaicensis. The sequence continues at coordinate 84,482,277 of NC_048893.1, forward strand.
GATCAAAAGCCTTCCTGAGCACTTCCTGTAAAAGCCTTCCTGTAAAGTGGCACTGACTTAAATTGTGCTATGTGAATTGGCAGCCGGTTGTGGTCTGAACTTTTATCTCCTGGATGCTAATTTTGTGAACACTGTCAGTTTCTGTGGGAGGAAAGACGGTAAATCTTCTGTATACTTTTCCCCAAAAAATAGGGATACATCTGTCAGTTGCTATGTCCAAACATAAATAGTTGCACAGATTTTTACCCAATCTGGACTACTGAAATCCAGCTTTTTCATCCCTAAATTCAGAGAAGCTGTTCTGCAATGGAAGACCAATTTTTTGTAGTACGAGTCATTGTTTGTTAAGAAAAAGGGAGGGGTTCCTCCTCCTTGCAAATATAAAATGGCTTTCCTTTTCACTACATTTTAGGACAGCGCTAATACATGCTGCATGTCCAGGTCTTTTGTGCTCAGCTGCAGAAGCACTGGTATGACTTGTGTCACACCTCTAAATCTGGTTCTCTGGAATTCATGGGACTGATGCCAGGCCACAGTTTGGGTCTGCCTCCATTCAAGCCATAGAGGGGGCTTCAAAAACAGCTTTCCCTCATTTCTGGACCACAGAACTATGCTCTGAACTTCACCTAATACCTGTATCTTCCTCTGGACTAAATCACTGCCTGTGAAAAATATTCTGCAGCTTTTTCCTCATCAAAGCCCAAGATTTTTCATTGCCAAATAGAAAGCGATAATTCCCAAGAGGCTTCTTAGGCAGGAATACCAACATGGCAGGTAGAAGAGCTTTGCAAGACCAGTGAGAAAACTGTTAAACCTCACCTATCCATGGCATGGTTAAGATAAATTTATTTCTCTGCTGCGATGTTTGTTTGGGGAGCATAGTGCTTTTTAAGCACTGCCATCAAGTCTTCTTAGTTTGAAGCACTTGAGTCTTGAGGGAAACATCAGTCTTCCAGGACTACTACTGTCTCTCTTCTGAAAACAGTCTGGAAAATTGATTATTTTTTTCATGAAATCTTCAGTAGTCTCGAAATGAAAATACTGCAGCAGCCTTTCAGCATAAACTTTGGCCTCAAGTTCTTTTTGTTAAATTGAAACTCTCTTCCCATGCACTATTGCCTGTATATTACTTCTTTATCTTGATGCTGCTGCTTCAGGTTGGGCATCTTTTTAGTCCCAACCAAGCGTCCCAGTCACCTGATTCCATGCTCTATCAAACCCAGGGTTTGTCTTGATTCCAGACCAATATAAGAAAACACTGTCTTTTTACAGGATTTGACTACCACCTCTCTGCAATCACAGAGTGCATCCTCCTTCCAAAAGTGTGTTGAGCTCCATTCCCCAATTACATACCTGAAGACTGTGCATCATGTACCATGTACCACATGCATGGCTCTAGACCTTTAGGTATGGCAGTTTCTAAAGCTCCATACGCATGTAAAAGCAGTGATGCTTCTTCCTATGGGCTCAGAAAGAACTTATGTCACTCCATGCTTCATCTTGCTAAACATTGCAGCTCAAGACCACCTCTGAGCACAAAAGATCCTTACCAGCATGCATGGGAAGACCCCTTGCACAATCTATGCTTTCTCTTAGGATGACCCATGGCTCTAGATGTCCCTTCAATGTCTCCCTGCAATGTTTCTGAGAAGGGAACTGCACGCGGCTTTGACACTGTTTCTAGCTTAGAGTTGCAGGAAAGGGCTGAAAGATCCATCTCCCTCTTGAAGCTGGATGGATGAACTGAAGCAGCAGACAGAGCCTGGAGGGAGAAAGGAAAGAACTGGTATGAATATTAATACATATAAAATATATACTGTGTGATGCATCTCTCTTCTCACACATCCAATGATCATCTATCCTCCGTCACTCCCCTCCCCTCTGCTCTGCCTCACTCTGTCTGTGGAGTAAATGTTGGATTTACATTTTCAGTCTATTTAAATCTCTCATTTTTGCTGCAGTGTAGCAGGGGAAAAGCCTTAACTCTCTGTTTGCTGTGCTGCATCTGTCAAGCAGTGAAAGAGAGCAGAGCTTTTCTCCAAAGCCATCTAACTGTTTCTACGACCTTTTAGTCTCTATTTCCTATAATTCTGGCTGGGCAAAGGCCATTGAATCTATTTGCAAATGTACTGCACTTTTATGAAACCAAGTCCTCTCTTCCACCCCTTTAGGTCTTTAAAATGAAATATTTAAAATACTGCATAATCACAAGTTGCTAGATCTTGTAAGCTTTGCAAAATAAGTCCATCTGCATGTACTGGCCTTCTATAATGCTGAAGAAAGCTAATATTCTCAGGTATGCCTTTAAAGTAAAGACGTTCAGTGATACAGTAGCTAGGCTTGCCACCTACCTGTCTGGGAGATCACAGGTGGAAACAATGCAAATGTACTTTGTATAGAGACTCTTTCCATAACTTATGGTGCTGGGGCATAAAAACTATGGACAACTGCCTGCTCTGTTACTGTTTATGCACTTGTAAATTCCAGAGAATTAATGAAGCTTTCAGATTCTGCCTGGACAGAAGTTTTGGGACAAAAAATGATGATATTTCTGAATAGATGGATGTGTCAGAACTCTGACAGCTATCTGCATGGATATGCTCTACACCTCTTCTTTGTCTTGTGGCAGGACATTTGTGAGTTCTCATGAGTGACTAAAGGAACCAGGAGTAAGGAAAAAGGCTTGGGGCTAAAAACACTTGCAATATTCAGGCTATCCTAAATTTTGGGTCCCTTTTAACTAAGTATGAGGTGAATCCAGAGAGAACTTTGACATTGGCTTCCATCCTTCCTCTTCCCCCTGCAAACTTGCTTAGAAGCAACACTATGCAAAAGGAGAGACGATGTGGATGCTCTTAGGCAGCTGTGTCTCAGAGGCCACACTGCTAGCTCTTAAGGGGATCTGGGGTGACAGTCTGTCAAGAAATCAGAAAGTGATGTGACAGCTTAAACAATCAAGCATGCAGTAGTAAATGATGAACACAGCACACATCACACAGCACTGGAAAGCATCTCGTGAGCTTGATGGATGCAGTCAGCCACCAACAGTGAAAACTGACCCAACAGTTAACAGTGATGCTCCAGGCATAGGTAATCTGCCATTTTTCTCTTTTCCACTTGCTATAGTAACAGGAACAACTTAAACATCCCTCTGGTCCCTGCCTGGCAGGCAGAGAGCTGCCAAGGAAAGGCTGATGAGCAGCTGATACTCTGCCAGCTGCAACTTGCATTGTTCAATACTGTGTGACATGGTCACAACTGGTTATGCAGCGCAGTGGGAGTGGGTGGCATAAGAACAGAAAAACTGGGACCTTGTGCTGATACTGAGCAGCTTTTGAAGGCCTCTTGAACTCTGCTGTTATATTTCCTCATATACAGAGGAGGCCAAGTGAAGCCAGCTGCCAGGGCACTGCATCTTAGTCTAGGACATCAGAGGAGTTGGGGTTCTGCAAGGCTGCTCCTCTCTCCATGGCACAGGATCAGAGGAGTATCAGGGCACCACTGCCTCCCCTATTCGCCCTCTCCTCTGAGCAATCTCCTTTCCCTACCTGCCTGAAGGGAGTTGATAATGGAGATCAAGTATCGGGGGCTGTGGTGTGATCACCTGGGAGGTAGGGTCTTTGGGCTGAGGAGAAACTGGAGAAGCACTTAAATTTGTCTCAGACTTCTTTCTTCCCTTTCTACCAGTTTGCACTGTGCTAGTATTTTAAGATGTATTTTTGACTTATTGTGTTACATTTAGATATCATTCTTGCATTGTGGTTGTACCCAACCTTTGTATGGCGCATCGCAGTGATTCCTTTTGCAGACATATGATAGCAGGTCGGTGGCAAGTAAAGTTGCAAGGCATCCCAAAAAATAACTAAAACATAAAATAGTGACTAGCTCATGGGTGCTCGTGGATCGCTGCCCAGCCTGTGTCGTGAGCATGGAATGGGATCTCTGAACAGCTGTATGATAGGGTTATTAAAGCTTATAGTAAAATACACATACAAGGTGTATTGCAGGGAGGTGAGAGAGAAGAGAGAGTGAATTAAGGCTCCCCAAACAGGCTTCGGTCTAAGTGTTTGCTAACAAGCAAGCGCTTGACTTGGCAACATTAATAATATTCTTTTATGGTAGGTTTATATATGAGCAAGAGGGAAGATGAATCACATTGTAGAAATAAAGTCAAGCACTCACGATGTTGAGAATTGGCTTGGCTGGTTAGGGAAATAAAGGGCCCTTCAATCAGGGAGCAGAGAGCTAATTGTCTCATTAGCTTATCTGTCTGGGTTGTATTCCCCTGAGAAGAGGGTGGGAGATGGAAAGGAGACAAATGAAATAAATGAAGCAGTCCTCTGGGAGGAGGATTTTCCCTGAGAAGTGCAAGGGGCTAGTGTCTGTACAACAGCACACTTTGCTGCAGTGGCTCCAGGGCTTGCCTGCCTAGAGATGAAGCCTGGAAAGCAGTGGGAAATATCCTGGAACAAAAGGGATGGGGAGGGGGAAAGGAGCATGACCGGGAAAGGAGCATGAAGGGGCAGCTCTCTGCTCTCTCTGCTTTAAAGTTTCCTGTCCTTCTCTCTCCTCACCCAGTTTTAGTATCTCAACAATATGGTGTTGTGGTTCTCATATGGAGAAGTATTTAGCTGACTTGAGAGACCAAGCTAAAAGTAATTCCTCTGGAATAATCCCAGAACCTCTTGGCAAAGCCACTGGGGATCAATTTGCACTGCTACACTGGCATTTCTCCCCAAAATATAGCATCCGGGGAACAATATTGTTGGTGTGGTATTTCCATACTTACATATATAACTCTAGGATTTACCATTCATATTGTGCTTGATCCTGCAAGGTGTTCTAACACCACTTTAATGCAAGGAAGCAATGTAGCACAAGGGGCCTTTCCATCAGCGTTAGACTAAGATCCTTGCACCAGTAAGTTTATATTCAGCAAGACATATCCTCTGTATTTTTTCAGACCTACCAATCTATTTGCATACTTCAAATGCTCCAAATGCCTTCTTTCTCTTTTCCATTTTTCCTTTTCCTCTTCCTTTTTCTTTTCCTTTTTGCTTTTTTTTTTTTTTTTTTTTTTTGAAAAGGACTATTTCTAGAGTTGCTTCAGAGCTTCCTGAGAAGATGTTGAATGCTGAATCACAAGGTCTATTCTGCTACCAGAACTAGCAGCAGAGTCTTTTGGAATAGGCACTCGTGTGAACTTCCTTGCAGGCATTCCCTTAAACTGGAAGCAGGTGAAATCCAAGGGATGCACTGCTCAGCCTGCAAGCCCTGGGGCTGAGGGCACAGCAGCTGTCAGGAGATGTGTTCTAATCCAGACCTTTGCCCAGTTTTGATTATTTGCTGAATATTAACCTGCTGAAGTTAAGTTTGTTCCTGATAATATGGCATTAGTCCCTGTGGTATCATCTTATAAGCTTAGATACAGAATTAAAAGAAACTTCTGTTGATTCCATTTAGTATGAATGGCTGTGAGTCAGGCTTCCTATGCTGACTGATGAGATAATACTCCAAGCTACGACGTGTTCATTGTGAAACCTAGAACTGCATCCAAGTAGAATATTTCCAGACAGCTTGTTGGTATTATCCACCACCACTATTACATAGCACAAGATCATCCTGGAACAAATGAGGATGTGCTTTCCTAAACACCAGACACAATGACTTCTTCTAGTGTTGCATTTCTGAAATATCACCTGTAGGAGGATTGTCTTCAGAAAATGTCCTGATTGGAAAAATAATAATTAAAAAAAAAAAAAAAAAGAGTTGAAATTCTCTAATATGCTATTTCTGGCTTGAAACACTTCTCTTTTTTTTCCTGTTTTGACTTTCAGAAGGCTAAGAAACCAACTGATTCCTTTAATAAAAATTGATAAGCTGCTTATTTGATGGGAAATTTGAAATTTGATGTTCTCTTCTGGGATGGGAGGGGTAAGGAGCCATTCAAATCTGAGGCTGCTTACAGCAGGAAGTCATTTGCTGTCTAATTCCACTGATTTAATAAGGTTTGGAAAATTCCTAGTGAAAAGGCTTCCAGCCTTTTAAATGCTGGTTGTAACAAAATCCAGACAGAGGATCATTCTAACCAGTACTGGCCAGTATGTAAAAAGGTGACCATCATCTCAAAGACATATCCACAGGTGAGGGGCTTCTTGGAAGATTTTTCTCAGAGACACCACCCTTGGTCATTTTGCTTTCTGGGATCTGGTGCCTATCAAAGAAGTTACATTTTGAAAACCAAGGTATTATGCCATGGACTGGAAGGATGTCCACGGGGGAAAATAGCAAGCAATAACTGCTCAGCCCTCTCCTTCTGTGCTGACAGCCTCTCAGAGGGATACGTACCTGATTTTATGGCATCAGCTATTTTCTCTGGTTTCTCCCTACCCATGTATGTGTCTGTGTCTGTCTCTCTAAATCCCTTCCCATTCTCCAAAGAGGAAAATGTCATGATAACAGGGTGTGGGGGGAATACAGGCTTTTGGAGCCTGCAACCATATTGGGCTGTCATCCAGCCCACCACTGATCTCGGAGGGAATGCATTCACCATCTGTAGAGAGTCCATGTCTCACTGCAGCCATCTGTTAAGCTCCTCAGCCCACTTGCACTCTGAACAATGGCAGTGCCTTCCAGAAATCCTGTGGGAGAGTATTCCTCCCTCCCTCCTTTGGGTGACACTCAGCACACAATGCTGCCTCTGAACAAAAGTATCTATAGTTCTGCCAGAGAGACAGCTTTTCAAGGTAAAAAACTATTTGTGCTCCTAATCCAAGCATCATAAAGAGCATGAAGACCTGGGAACAGCTGTCTTGAGGTTCTTGAGGCTCTGGGACTCCTAATTTTCTCATTGTTTTTGGAATATGAAGGATCTTGCAAGCCCCTGAGTTTACCATATGTAGATGGTACTTCTCCACCTTCTGAGTGGCAAAAATAGTATGATGAATAACACCAGCATCAGCAAAGGACCTGCTGTCCATGGAGAAGATACTGCAGAAGAGATCTTGGCAGCACCATACCATTGACTTTGAAGTGAACCTAATGCACAGTCTACCCCTGCAAACCCTGTTATACTCTAGTCCATGGTCCAGTGGGTATCAGCCATTAATCAATCTCTTCGTTCATGCTAGGACTCTTTATTTACCACTCATGCTGTAAGCTGCCAGGCACTGGTAGAGCAGGATTTAGGCACTCAATGATTTCCAATGTCACAAAGGCAATCTAGATATTCATCTTATTAAAAGGATTAGCCTACCACAAGCTCTTGAAACCAGGCTATCCTATCCTCTTTAGGGATGACTTAACTCAGAGATCTTTGAGTTCGCTACTGGGTTGACTAGTCAGCCACATCACCCTGGCAGAACTAAGTCAGAAACTGACCTAATGGACCAGTGATAGCTCCTCAGCAAAGCCAAGGACTTCAGCTGGACCTGACACCAGAAAGCTGAAACAGCATCAGACAGAACAGGCTAATTCCCTGACTCCCACGTGTGATCTTGGCTTGCTTTAGCTGCCTCCTAAGAGCTGCTGCCGCTACCCAAGCCACGTGTTCCCTGGGATTGCAGGGTGTTTCTAGATATTGCTAGGTAATTCCTGTCTTCCTCCCACCCCCGCACAGATCACTTGCCAGACTCTGAAGGAAGGGAAAACTTCTCAATTAACATTTAGTAGAGACACTTGCCTTTAATGCACAAGAATGGGGATTTGCTCTTTTCGCTGTTATTCTGCCACCTCCGTACTCTGGTGGCATCGAGGTGGGAAGAACTTCTCTTTTTTTACCATCTCACCTGCTGCTGCCTAACCTTTGCGATCTGTGTACCAGCCCGGGGGCTGCTGTCTCTCCAAATCCTGTTTTGGGAAGTGAGGCCCTCCCAGAAGACAACACAGGGGACAAAACTCAGATCTGAGCTGAAAGAGAGAAGGAAGATCTGTTGCCAGCGGGGAATAGGGCTTTGCTTGCAAAAGAGAAGGTGCCCTGATAGAGATGTCTTCTGCCACTGAACGCGGCTGTTAACAGGGGAGTGGATGTTCTGTCAAAAAGCTGTCAGGAAGTCAGGCAAATATTTAAAGAAGCAGATTTCCTCCTGAGGGTGAAGAAATACTGCTCAGCACTTGACAGTGCAGCCTGGTAGCTCCCAGCCCCAGGGACTAATATGCTCACAGCCCCTGTATCCAAAGGACGGCGAGAGAGGGCAAGGGGATGAAAACAGAAGGAAAACAGCCAAGTAATTCCTACATACAAGCAATCATGCATAGAACAGAGTCCTGTGTTTCGTCTGCACAGAAACAGACCCTCCTCCCTGCAGTCTGCCTGGGGGAATGGGTACATGTACCTGGAGAGCTCGTCCCCTCTGCCAGACACCACCAGCAAGGAGGTGGATGCAGAGAGGAGCAGATATGCACCACTACCTTGGGAAGTACACAAGGACGTTCCCATCCATCAATTTACATGCAGATTCTTCCCGAGTCAGATGCTGAAACTGGTTCATATACATGAGCGCGCTCTCTCGATGGGGTCTCTTCCTGTAGGGGAAGGAACTGCGTATAAACAACAGGGCAGCATTTAATGTCCCCAAAAAAATGGGTTTCTAAACTTATCTTGGCAAATAGGACAAAACAATTGCTCTCAACAGACCTGCCAGGTAACTAGATTGCTCTGTATTTGATAAGCAGCTCGTGCAGCCTCAGTGGCTGAAGCCCAGGTTCAAAGCTACACATATGCCTCTGGCTAAGGGATGCCAGTCCAGCTCTTGCCTAGCTGGGACAATGTGTAAGAGCTGGCCATCTCGCTATCTAGAAAAATAGGATGCTCACAGGCTCTGCAAATGGCTTTCTGTATGCAGCTTCCCTTCCCTCAGACACTTAATTGAACACTGCGCTTCCCCCAGTCCTTGCAGGAGAAACACCATTGTGAGCCCGGGCTCTCTGCTGTGAGCATCCACTGCAGGACATTTAAATATTGTCCCCTTTGGCTATGCTGTCTGTGGAGATTAGTAATCTTCTCCATTCCCCGCCTTCCCCTCAGAGAGCCGGGCGCTTCAGCTCCTCCCCAAGCACTGACCTAGTTCTCTGTGTCCCCGGGGACACACACTGCATCCAGGTCCATCCCATGGCCAAGGCTGGGCCAGTGCAGGGGCAGGACATGCTGCTGCCTGTGGCTTGGTAGTACAGGCAGCAGCAGAGGCATGGTGCACACAGATTGAAAGTGGATTTGAATATGGGCTCTTGAAAAATATGAGATAGCGCACAATATGTTTTCCTCGGTGCTGTAATGTATTTCAAACAGCTCACTTCCATCTCCTGCACTTTAATTAGCATGAAAATTGGCCAGTTCCACAATCCCTTTAAATACATTCGGTGTGTTACCAAATATATTTCAAAAGCAGTTACACAGAGGGAGGCCAGGGCCTGGGGGTGGGATGAGCACTCCTCATTTTGTTCCAACTCATTACTAACCTGTCTCGTGGCTGCTGTAAAAGGAGGCTGGTGGGTCTCGGTTCAGTTTTTTGGTGGACAAATGTCACCAGGGGAAACCTAAACACACCAAGCAGTACCTTTGGCTGGTAGGCGGAGGAGCTGAAATGAGAAGGCAGAAAAAAAATAAACCCTTCAGCTACTCACATGATGCTCTCTCCCTAACCTGAGGGAGGACCACGGAAGAAGTTGTCTGTTTAGGATGCTTACTGGTGCTGGGGGTTTCTTCTACCTGCTAGAAGTTGTGTTCCCCAGCATGAACTGCAGCCTCATCCTCTCCATCCAAGGAGAAGAGGAAGAAGTGGGGAAGAGGGAAGGGACAGACGTCCCAAGGAGACTTCCAGAAGCCTGTGGCCCATGCCCCTGGTCGGAGAGGGATTTCCACTGGGCTGTGGAAGTACCCCAGTGATTCCCTCACAGACTGTCCCAGTGCCTCAGAGCTCTAGGATGGCAGAATTGATGTGCTGCTGGGCCTGCAGGAGAAGTCAGGATTTGGGGAGTCTTGGGGAGGAGCTGCAAGTTCCTTGTAGCATCAAGCATCACTATATGCAAATGCAGGTAATTTCATGGAAATGTATGTAATTTTATGCAGATTTAAAAGCTATTGACTTTCTGTCACAAGATGTTGGCAGCTATGGTATTTGTTTGAGTCTTTTTCTTTCCCTATTTAAGCCTTTTTTTTTTCCTTTTGGAACTTAAAAAATTAAATATTCATGGAAACATTTCTATGAGTCACAGAGAGAGACTGCATCAAGCTGAAAAGTTCAGATGTGTATCCAAACTTCCTCAAAGTGCTTTGGGATAGGAAGTGGGGTTTGAGAGTGGGTTGTTTTCAGACAGTCTGCAGAAAAGCCTCTCCTACCAGAACTTCAGTTTGGACTTATGGGTGACCAGCAACTTTTCTAAGAATAAATGAGACTTCATCTTGGTTAGTCAGACAGCATCAGAGAATATCTAAGTGGAAAAGAAGAGGAGAGATCGCTCCAACTTTAAGTACAGAAGGCAGTTCCAAGCAACAAGCTAGGGCTTTGCTGTTGCTTTCTGCAGCTTTCTTTGTGTTGCCTGGAGCTGGAGCTGCTCATTATCAAGATCCAGTACAGTGGATAAAGGAATATAAAGGATCTGATTACCTATGAACAAAACGGGTGTCAAAGCAGAGGCTGCATTTCTTGTTTATTGTATGCCCTGGTATATTTGTGGGAGCAAGTATTCTTCTCTGGAAGCTGTTGAATGAGACCTGGGCTTCGAAATATTTTTGGGCTGGTTACTGTGTGCAAGGCCAAGCCTTACTTTGGAGACACCATCAGTGAGGGCTGGAGAGTGGGAAGGTGAGACAAGGGTGTGAAACAAGGACAGAGGACAGCCTGAGCCATAGCCACAGCAGTAAGACGAGATAGACAAGGGAGAAACCATGCAATCCTACTGCTGTTGAAGCCCCAGGCTGGTGCAGAATTCAGCTTGCATACTTAAAAGCCTGTGATGCCAGGCTTGGGGACCTGCATGATTTGCACATTGGTCTCTGATATTTTCAAGAGAGCTATAAAACCATGACAGTAGCTTGTAGGATCACCACTCGCCCAGTGCCACTGCTCTGTGGCAGGAAGGGGTGGACCGCATGGCCTACCCCATGAGCAAGGCATTCTCCAAGGGGGCACCAGGGAGTGATTCCCTTACTGGGGAAAAAGGGCCTGAATTTTATGGCTTTACCAGCTTGATGCAAAAGTCACTTATTTTTAAAAGGTGATTTGGAAAAGGCTGAGATCATTTTTCTGAAATGACAGGAAAAGAAAGGAGGTCTTTGCAGCTGGCTGAATTGAAATGAGTTAATTTGTTCCCATCTGAATGTTTGTTTTTAATGATGCTGGAGATATTATTCTGTTGTAAGACTAAAGTATTAAGCACGGCTAGAACTCTTGCCCGAATTACTATTTAGCTGATAACTAAATCTAATGAAAAGTAAATCATGTACACACAGGCCTTAATAAAACCTTGGTTTGCTGTATCCTTCTTCCCTCGGTTAGAATATCATGTCCTATCTGGCATAAACCTTGAGCTTAAATAACAAGAAAGATTGGCTAATGAAGTTGTTTTTCCTTTTTTTTTTTTAACTCTTGATTCAAGAGGTGTCTAAGCCCACATGCTGTAACATTTGTCCTCTTTTGACTTCCTAAGTGATGAAACTTTTTAACAAGTTGAGGAATTTGCATCTGGATCTGTACTTGAAGCACTTTAATGCTTGGGGAGAGTTCTGTGGTGAGTGGCATTTTGGAGGAGTGAACTGCTAAGTTTGGACTGAGATTTTGCCCTACATTTCAAACATCCTAACTCCGGAGTGATTCAGCCTCTGCTTTATGATTCAGGAAATTCCTTCATAATAGAAAATGTTCAAGGAAGGAAGAAGCAACCTTTTTATAAAAGCTCTTGGTTTTTTGTTTGTTTGTTTGTTTGTTTGTTTTTTGTTTTGTTTTTTTTTGTTGTTGTTGTTTGTTTGTTTTGTTTTGTTTTGTTTTTTGTCTCCATTGCCATGGAAGTTGCCACAGAACTGACCTCCTATCTGTGAATTGTTCTTTGTTACAGATCCAGGTTTTTTTAAGTCTTCTTCTGCCATCAAAAAAGCTAATAACAGCTATCAGAATATTAGTTAAGAATAATTCTGTGCATCACTGTTTTCCAGAATAAAGCTGAAAAAAACAGTAGTTCTGAAGGGTATGGACCTCATCACCTACCACAATAAAAGGCTCACTCGGAAACCTACTGACATCACCTCTGACACCTAGTTTGCTCCTGGGTTGTTTTTGTTTCATTTTTGTTTGTTTATTTGTTTGTCTGTCTGTTGGGTTGGTTGGTTGCTTTTTGGCTTGTTTGTTTTTGTTTCTTTTTGCTTGTTTGTGTGTTTTTGTTGCTGTAAATGCCATGAAATCCTTTATTTTCTGTCTGAGGCTTGTTGCAGCTACTCATTTCCATCTGTTGAAACTCCTTGGTTTCTACCATCCTGTTAAAGTTCAGTGTTACCACACTGAAAAAAAAATATATATAGTGTTTTATCAAAAATGTAGGGGCTAGGTGTACCATTTATTTTGCCGGGGTCTCATAGTGCCACTTTTATGTATGTCCCAAAGACTTCATGAGGTCTTTTCCTATTATGACTAACAAACAGAATCTCTCATATATTAAATTAACTTGAATGCAAATGTAACTCTCTTCTTCTTTTTTTTTTAACTTCTCCTTTTTTTCTTTTCTCAAAGCATTCATAAGTTATCATAATCAGGTATGTACAGCAGCAAGACAGACATCTCTGTCCTGTCAGTTCCTAAGTCAAATCCAAGACGTCTTGCAAGAGCTCTGCTGGGGACACAGAACACATTCCAGGAAAGGATAAACATTTTACAACTTTACAGCTGGTCATAGCTTGGGGTAGGCTAACACAGAGTACATCTGCTAAGTACAAGATCACCCAACACCACAAAGTACTGGGGGGAATGAAGAAATACCTGTTTTAGATATTATTCAGAAGAGACTATTAAAAGGAAAGGTAACAGCGAGAATAAAATCCTCATGCTCTGTGATAAAGGTTGCTAGAAGCAGAAATGTCCGTTTTTTTTTTTTTTTTTTTTTTTTTTTTTTTTACCACTGTTCCTCTTGTCTATATTTGAATACATGTTAGTGAATGTGGGGTATTTGTTTTAAAGTCTCTTTCTTCCTTATCAAAGGCTGTCTTCTGACTTCACTCTGTGTTTTTGCTGGAAAGCTGCATTTAGTAATGTAAATGTGATTCTTCCCTGAAGCAGCTGCAGAGTGGCACAATTCTGTCTGCGCTTGCATCAGTAACACACATTAGCACAGAAAGAGAGCAGATTGATGGATGACATGGATGACTCAGAGGATTTATAATGCTTGTGCCCCATCCCTTCAGCTCCAGGACATCAGCTTGCATCTAAGCCCTGGACAAATTCCAGTGTCCCAGCTAAAGGAGTAGAGCAGGACAATCCAAAGGAAGCAGGAGAGGGTGAACATGAGGACAGAATAGCAAGCTGGTGGGTCTACTGAAGCCTTAACAGGTCTGTACGTAAATGGCACTCCTCTTTCTAGTCCCTGGTATAAGTGCACTTAAATGCAATATTAAGTTCCTCCCTTGCATGTAGTTCTTTGGTGTGCAAAGAGGTAATGACATTTAAATGACTGATCCAGGCTATGAATCTATTTTTGAAGACTTATTTATTTGTCCTTGGGAGCAACTCCTTAAAAGTACAGGCCGGTCAGGTCTCACAAGTTTTAAAAAGACTCCTCTGTCCCCCCATCTTTGTGCTCCCATCAGCTAGTTCCATACCTCATGACCTTATAGTGCAGCATCCAGTAACCTTGCTGTCTGCCAGGTGTGCTTTCTTGTTCTGGTCTGAGCTGATTGCACAGCATGGGGCCAGGGACTGGGAGGGAGTGTCAGGCCATCGTGCCTTTGGGAGGCATGCATCTGAAATGCGTGGCCCCGCTACACCTCTGCAAGACCTTGTATGAAGGCCACTTGAAGCTCAAGTCATAAGTACTGTGAATCATCTGGGAAAGCCTGGGAGAACCAGAGACTAAAAGGGTTAAAATTCCCTAGTCTAATTTACCTGCTCCTCCTTCCCAAGGGAAATCAAAACCCCAAGGGTTCTTCAAGGCCTAAACGTGACTATAAGAATTACAGGGGTTTTGTTTTCCCTCTAGTTGGGGAATGGAAACCATGCTATGAACCTACGATTAATCACAACAAACCAGCAGCTCATGGCTAGAATACTAACTATGGAATACACAAGCAATGCTTTTGTGATCAATCTGCAAGGGTTTTTTGTTGTTGTTGTTTTTTTTTTTTTTTTTTAAGGGGGGGAAAAAACACTGCCAAAAATGTGTTGAGTATTTTCAAATAATGAGTACATTCGAGGAAATTTTGATTTTGCTCAGGGACCATCTGTGTGCAGAGAAAGGAACTAAATTCTTTCAGCAAATTACTGGCTGCAAATTATTTTCTCAGCACTAGTTATGAATGTTGGAACTGCACAGCTGAAAACGCATTATTAAGCTGAGAACTTGGGATTTAGGGACCTTAGCTTGTGATTTTTTTTTCTTTTATTTTTTATTCAAAGTGTCCCATGGTACAAGATTTGGAAATGTCAGGAGGTTCAAAAGCATCACCCACAAGGTAAGGTACCCCAATATAAGGGCAAGGACAAATTTTAGAGAATATTCATGTGGTGGTACCTGCAGAGGCATAAGGGGCAGTTACCAGTGATAGAAATGAACCACCTTGGCTGCTGATATAGAACTGAAATCTGTGTGATGTATTTGAAGCAAGAGAATGAAACAAGAGAAGCTCAGCAGGTTTTTCAGCTCCAGGACTGTCATAGCTAGCAAAACCCTGAGATGGGCACTTCACCAGAGGCTGGTCCAAAGGTATAGAGAAACATGTAATTTTCTTAGCTGGCCCATTTTTGGAGCAACCATTTCATTTCACCAGGGTGTGGGGAGTGAGATGGGTGGTGGAATTTCAAAATGTGCTTGGTGGACCAATGTCGTGTTAGAAGTCTCCTCCATGCCAGCCGTCACACAGGTGTGTAGCTGCCTCACACTCACAGAATAAAAGCTACAGTCCTCAACACCCAGGATTCAGATTTTTGAAATACAGGTTTGATGTGCAACTGGAACAGGAGTCCTCATTTCTGAAAGATTTTTTCTATTAGAGAATATTCTGGAGAAAGGATTTTGTGTGTATGTATGTAACTCTTGTTTCAGTGTGTGCTTTATTTTTATGAAAATGACATGTCTCTCATTTAAACTATTTCTTCTTGCATTATCTAATGTGTCACAGAATACATTTTCTAGAATTATCTAATGAAAAATAAACTTATGAAGAAAAAGCAGAGCTATTTTCCCCCACCCCCAGCTTTCCCCAGGAAGTTCTGGCTAATTTGACCTAATTTCATGTCACTTTTTGATTTCAGTACAGCAAGGTCTGCTGTATTAAGCCCTGTAATCACTGCTCACTCACTTTACTGTAACCAAAAAAAATAATAATAATAATCAGATTGCATGTTGTGAAATAATCTCATTATATTTCAGTTAATTGAATCCAGGAATACTTTAATCAAGCTGGGTGTAGACCAAAATGCCTGCTTGAAGACCTTAGAGATGTTCATATCTTGATACAAATTTTGCAGATTAGTTTGAGGCATTTCCAACTCTCAAGGCTTGGTCTGAGCCCTATGGAGAGGGAAGTGGAGGTAAAATTTCCTCTTCTGTCTCACGTGTGATTCCTATGTCTTTTTCTAAGGTATGCAGTCTGTCTGCCATCAGATACAAAAGCCTT
The DNA here is from genome assembly GCF_011077185.1 of Oxyura jamaicensis. Lineage (NCBI taxonomy): Eukaryota > Metazoa > Chordata > Aves > Anseriformes > Anatidae > Oxyura > Oxyura jamaicensis. Next base: position 84,498,091 of record NC_048893.1, read on the forward strand.
GTGCCATAAGCAATCAGACTCAATGCTCATTTCCTGACCTAAACAGTTCTGGACTGGTCTCCTTCCCAGTACAGAGCAATAGCTAGTTCCAGACAGAAATATTTAAGCGTGGACCCAAATCCAGCATTAGGAGTAATCTGTAGCCCTGTGTTATAGGTGATGGAAAGAATTACCAGAGGGATTCCAAAGATCACTAGTTCAGCCTGAGATGCAAGTATTATTTGAGGATTACAATAAAATGAAATTCTGCAATGTTATTAAATTTAAAAAAAAAAATAAAATTAATTCTTGTATTTGAATTCTTGTATTTACTGCCTGTCATTCCCACCTTTCCTAAAAGTCCAAAATACCTTTTTCTTTGCCTTTCTCTTGTTCTCTTCCCCTCTCCCTCTCTTCTCTTTCCTCTTTGCCTCCTTCTCGCTCTCTTTCTTCCTTTCCTTCTTTGCAGGAATGGACCTCCGGATTTCTTTCTTCCCTACATTGGATTTCCAAGTGTTGAAAGGCTTCTGATCCATTAGAGACTGCGTGGCAGGAGGTTGTTTACTGATTCAAGGGACATCTATAGATAATATTGGTTCTAATACTAGCCTACCCACAGCTTTGCAGGAAAAACTATCCCTTCTGGCACCTCATTTCTGCACCCCAAAAAGTGACTTCACTCCTGTGAAACAATGCAGAATCTCCAAAAAGAGTGAGGAAGAGGCAGAAAGTGAAGCTATGAAGTAAAAAAAGTTTGAAAACACCGGGAAGAAGTAGAAGGAGTGAGAGCAGTCCTGAAGATGGATCTTGGAGGAAAGGGTGAAGGAGGGAAAAGTGACAGGAAAGATCAAGAAAAGAAGGGGAAAAGGTGACAGCATATGTGCTCGGGAAATGAATGTAGAGGATGAAGAGAAAGCAAAGGGGGGGAGGTGTGTGTATGTGTGTGGAGGGAGAGATTAAAAGAGGCAGTAACAGAAAGAAGTGAAGTTGTCTAACATGTAGAGATGGGAAGTGACATGTTTGTTTGAATTCTGGGGCTGCTCAGCCTGGCTGCACTCTGGTTTCTGCCTTTGATCAGCTGCATGGCAGACTGGTGTCAGATCAGAAAGCAAATGAGATGATAAAGCGGCTGAGGCTGCAGTGAGTTTAACAGCAGCAGAGTGGCAGGGGATGGGGGGAGGAACTGCCGAATGAGGTGAATGCTCTCTGTGCTTCAGTTCGCAGGGTCCTGGTGGCGAATGCAGCTGCCTCCCCTGCAGAGAGGCTGAGCCTGGTGGGAGCAAGAAGCTCGGCTGCACCACTCACTTGCAGAAGGACCCCTCACTCCGTGCTGGTACCGTTGTCAGCAGTGCTCTTGCTGATTGCAAGACTGGTGGAAGCATCAAAAGGGGTTAGTGGGCTGACAGAATGATTAAAAATATCGACTCCTGCTTTAGCTCTTGCCTGCTTTAGCTCTGCTTGCTTTCCAGTTTTTGGGTTTGCTGTGGCTAGCAGAAAAGCAGGCAAGTGTGGGAAGCTTTCTTGTGGCTGGCACTTATCACTTATGGGTTAGGGGTAAACGGATGGAAAAGGGAGGCTTTGCTCAGGGGAGGAAAAATGACTATCCCATCGGCTGCCTAAGATGGTCACTGGGACAGACAATGTGTTCTGACTTCACTCCCTGTCCTCCCTGTTGTCTAGGAGGAGGAGGGAGAGGGAAAGATTGATCTTGTGGGTGGAAATTCAGGACTGCAAAGGTCAAACAGAAAGGATGAGGATCCTCAGTAGCCAGCATAGCTCAGCCACACACTGATCTCATTCTCATCTTTGGTAACTTCTCGTGCAGTGTCCAAGCAGAAGCCTTGGAAGCAGGGTCCAGGACTGGGAAGGAGCTCATGAAGCTATCAGGAATTGCATGGGGCTGGAGGCAGTGGTTTCTGCAAGGTGAAGTGGGAAGGGTGATTGATCAGGGTCCTGAGCACTCTCACTTGACAAGGACAGCCTATGTAGTGTCCACAAAGGTCCATACAAGCCCCTTCCCTCTAGAGTAAAATTACTCTTTCTTTTCCACTCAGTGCCCTTGGAATGTGTGCCTAATGATGATCAATGAAAACAGAAGCCCTGTTGCAGCGAGACTCATGAGGTCCTGCTCACAGCTGGCACACGGATGCGAGGTTGTAAAAAGAAGATGCTGGGCATTAGGACTGATCGTCCCACCAGATTCCTCCTCACCTTGGAAAACCCTTGTCTCCTCTCAGCAGGGAGATCAGCCGCCTGTCCTGGTGTGGATGCTGGTATGCCACACAGATGCTCTGTGAGCAGGTAACGTCACGTCTCTGCCTTGTTTGTCACAATTTGTATAGCTGGGTTTAGATTTCCTATCTTTGTTCCTCTGCAGAGCGTTATATTGACTCAATTTCCTGGTAGCAGAGTCTATTCCGGGCAAGTTGTGTCCCGATTCAGGAACCCAAGTGCTCTAAACACTTCCTGGCACAGATGCTGGGTTTTTGACAGCTCTATCATGCCATTCCCGGAGTGAGGATTTCTACAATGATGTTCTGGGGGCGGAGGTTGAAAGAAGTTTAGGATATCACAGAACTAATTAAATGCAAACTAGGCTGCCTGCAGAAAGCCGTGCATGCTGGTTGCTATGTTTCTGTCAGGAACAGACTGGGAGAAGGGGGGCTGAGGGGGTGCTGTTTGTTTTTTCTGTTTAAAATGAAGATGCCGACAAAGTTCTGGTTACTCACGAGCCTTTGAAATGGGGATGAAACATGAATTCTCGCAGCCATGAAAAGAAAGGAAGGGAGAAGAGGAGGTAGGATTAGGATCGATGAATGGATGGCTAGATTAGATAGAAAAGGGGAGCAGGGGGTTGTTTCTGTTTATATTCATACGTTGTTATCTCTGCATTGACAGATGCTTTGCCTCCTAGATCACCCCCAATTAATATGGAGGTTTTGCGCTCTCCTTTCAAAACGGTTCCTCGTAAATTACCTTGAATCACAAACCTTCAGAGCACTTGAAGCTTGACAAAAATATACTCTGTGCCCATGTCAGCTACCCATCACCAATGGCCAGCAGGATCTGGTTTCCTTTGCGAGGGAGGAACTGAAAGGACTAAATAAGCATGCAAACACATGTGCATCCAGACTCACTAAATCAGTCCTTCTTTCATTAGTCCTCTGTGGGTAATAAGAGGACATGTTAAGCACAGCTTTCAGCTTCTTCACCTGAGTAACACAGGGGCATAATTAAGGACTTGCCTGAGAGAGCAAAGAGAGACAGAAGAGAGAATGAAGGACTTTGAGGAGGGAATGAATAAGCTAACTGGGATCAATTCAAAAGTGAAGTTGGCTTTGAAGAACACCCAGTGAAGGTATTCAACCTGCTGGAATGAAAGAGTTCCTCAAACACCCCTGTGGAAATCAATATCGAGCTACCTGGGGCTGCTTTCATGTGAATCCTCAGGAAAAAGAGAATAGACTAGTTCAAAGAATGGGGCTTCAGCGATGCCAGGCAATGCTTTAAACATCTTCCTGGATCATGGCACAAATCGGCCAGCGACAGAGGCCAGGGAGTATAAAAATAGGCAGAGGCAACATGGGACAGGGAAGGAGCTGCAGGCACGGCTCGGTTGAGTGTTAAGGACAGGAAAGCCCATTGAGCACAGGGCAAGTCAGAGCTGTACCAGATGGTTTGAGAGCTATGAGAGTGGCAGCTATAAATGTGGGGGACAGGGTGCCAGGTGCACTGAATAAGGATGGCCGGGATGATTTAGAGACAACATGCCACCTGTCACAAGCAAGGGGCAACCCCGCCAGCTGGCAACCCCTGCCATGCCATCCCTACACACACGTGTGTTAGGGGGTGAGCACTTTGTGCTGGTGGTGAGGCGGGACGGCGTGCCAGCAGGCAGGGCTGCCTGCAGCCTAGTCCAAGTGCAAGCAGGGTGTGCTGGCACGCTGCGGCTGACCTTGCTGCCTTTCCCTCACAGTGCTGCGATGCGTGCATTGACATGGTGAGGGCAGGTCTGCAGTCTAGGACTTCACCCAGGAAGAGTTTTGCAGGCTCCTCTTGCTCCTTTTGCTGCATAGCTGGCAGAGCCTGTGTTCTCAGGACAATGTTACAGCTCCTCTGTTACCTCCCCTACCCCAGGCTGCAGCCCTTTGCGCAAAACATGAGTGGTGGCAGTGTCCCAGCAAGGGACTGGGAGCCCAGAAGGAGAGAATAGGGTGGTTTAAACTCATGGTTGGCATGTCCAAATAGTCCGGGGCATAGACACAGCTGCAAAGGGCTCCTTGCCACATGCAGAAAATGTTAGGCTGGTGCAAGACAATACAGAGGGTGGGAGCATTACAGGCGAGAGTGGCACAAGGTCTCTTGCCTTTCCTAAAGCTCCTTTTGGGGAAGGATGGTACTAAACTCTCGGTCACACGCAATCATACAAAGTCTGTACCCATTGCCAAGCCCGGAGCCAGCCCCTTCCTGCTGGAAACCTCCTTAATGATAGCGCCCTGCTCTAACGAACAACAATTTCTGTGACAGCACAAAATAAATGGGGAACACTCTCAATCTGAAGTTTGTATTGAATTAAATATTACAGCATTGATTGGGTTATTCATTTAGCATCTCACTCAATAAACATCTCTTGCAGCACATGTTTCTCCATTTATCTTACCTTGTCGTGGAAGCCAGGCTTACCCACCACACTCAGCACTGCTGCCTGGCTCAGGCAGCAGGAGGGAGGATGTGTGGGCCAGGAAAGGTAAATTCAGCATTTCTTCCAAAGATTGAGAGCTCTTCTTGGGAGTTACAAAGCAGACCATAGATCTGGTATGCAGAGGAGAGGTAGTTGCCTCTCCCAGAGCTGGTCAAAGCCAGTGCAGACCTCTAGGATCTTGGCTGAGGTGTAACTCAAGCTTAAAAACCAGGACAATTGAAGTATGGGGAGAGTAACAAGGAAAGCTAGCACAGTCCCGAGGGCTTATCTATGGCCTGTTTCTCCAGGAACTCCTGTTTTAATGCCCCAGTAAGTAGTTTCTGTGGCTGAAAGAATACAAAACCTAATCTGATCCTGTTACTTAATCAGGAATATTATGGGAGGACTGGAGATATTTTAGACTCCATCCCTTAGAAAATACTTGCGAGGCTAGAAAACCCCATAAAAATGTCAATGCAAATCCGTTTGGGTGTAGGCAGTGAATCCGCTCTTGTAGTCACAGAATGGAGTTAGCCGGTAAAATGCTTGGTAGGCTTTTGGGCTCCGTAAGTAATACACGAGCCATTCTGGGAGATGGAATGCAATTACTAGGACTAGTTGATACCAATTTATTTAGTGAATTTGCTTTATTCTGCTCAAGATCTGATCACGGCTGCCTAAATTTGTTTGTTGTTTGTATTTGTTCATTGAATTATTTGTGCAGGTAAATTATAGCCTATTAATCATGTTTATTATGACAGTGCTTAGGGATTGACCAAGAATGCACCCCCTCTGCCTGTTTTCTGGGTAGTGTGCAAAGACAGAATAATAGGCAATCCCTGGCCTCATTTATGTGTGAATTGAGTGCTTTGATTATTTGCTATTTGTCAGATGTTGGCTGTTTAAGTTGTTTAGCATTCTTTGTTTTCCTTAAACCTGGTAACAAAAGCTCTTCAAGTAAGAATTAAACATTACAAAAAATGACTGGAGCTTTGGCTTTCTTGGAAGGTGGGTGGTGGGCTGGGACAGTGGAGGTGAGAAAATTCACTAAGAAGAGAGAAAGAACAGTCAGACCCTAATTTTTCCAAATCGCTGCATGCCTTGCTGAGTGGGGGAGTGCAGAAGCTGTATACAATAATGACTTTCCGTTCCTTTTTCTCCCATCGTGCTGTTTTATTGCACATACCTGTGTAAGGATATTTCAGCATGTCGTAGTCGAAGCTGGATTCTTCCTTATTTGTTTGCTTAATACAGGAACTCAAAGTTAGTGCCTTGTCCTCAGCTCAGCAGTCTCTGATTCAGCTATGACACTGATCTCCAGACAGAAGCCTTGCTCCTTGGTGGCACATGTTTTCTGGAACATGATTTTTTGCAAAAACTAGGATTGCTGTACAGTTCTGAAGATGTGCCTTTCCCAGCTGATAATAAATATCTTACAGCATCTGAAGGTCTGATAAAGCCACAACGCAGGCTGTCTCTTTAGTCCTTTGACTCTTGTGTTCCCTTCCTCCAAAATGGGTTGCACCTGATCCTTTTCCTTAAGTCTACTCTTCTCAGTGAGCCTCCATCATTGCATCACATTGATCCCTTTGCCTTCTCTGTTGCCTGTTTTACTTCTTGTCTTTGTTTTTATCCTTCTCTTGTCTTGTCTTCTATGCATGTCTCAGCATCTTTCAAGTATCATCATAAAAATCTGGGGCTGAACTTTGTGAAGGGTTCTTTTCTTCCTAGTGGACAATTTCATCCATTTTCCTCATGTTCAGATGAAAATTCAGGAACTGGAATTCTCCTCACTATCAAAGGTGCCCAAACGGGTTAAACTAAACTCCTGTCTAGTGAATTCCTGTTCAACCCAGTTTACCATGTAAAGCTGAACTCCCAAATGGAAAAGATTTTCCAGCAAAATGAAAATCTTAAAATATCAGACTGAATCGTCACTTTCCACTTTAAACAGTGAAGTTAAAATATTTTACCCCAACCTTATGCAGTTAGAATTTAATGTGGTGTCACAGCGGCAAGTCTAGTTCTTGGGACCATCATCTTAGGACTCATCTGTATGCAAGACCACCTTCCCAGTGGAGAACAGACTTATATGTTTTCAAATCTCAGCTTCTACAAGGTCCTGCAACAGTATTCAAGAAACAACACTGCTTTTTGCCTTCATTTCCAACTTAATTTATTGTAAATCCTAGAGTTCAGTTCAAGGATAATATAAACAATTCCAATGGGTGTTTTTTGACCAAATATTATTAAGACCTTTGAAAACCTCTTGTATTCAATACTAGAATTTTGTTGTGTATAGAGGTCTGTTCCTTAAAGCTTGTATTGTCATGTATTTTCCTCCCTTTCTTCCTCTCTTTTTCTCTTTCTGGACTGCTTGTTCTGACATACAGCTAACCAAAGTGAAGTGTTTTTCTTTGAGAGAAATCTCATGGTTGTTATTTATCTCCACTCCCATGCCTTTTAGCACCCTTGTTTCTCTCCAGATAATGTGAACCTCAAGGAAAGCAGAGAGATGGAAGCAAGAGAGGCACGTGGGAGGACTAATCCCAGAGGATACTATGATCTGCTGAGTTTTCAGTTTGAAGTTCTGGAGCTGAAGGGTTGCATTCCCTGGTGGACTAGAAATAGCTGCAGATATGAAGCTTGACATTAATGCCCTGTGGTTTAAATCCTTCTGTGCTCACAAACCAGGAGTCATCGTAGTTACATGGCACAATGAAATGTGCAGGCCAAAACAAATAAATGCTCTTAGTCTGGAGAGGGAATAGAAGCATTTCAAATCATCCCTTTGAAGAATAGTTCTTCCTGGTGCTTATTTGATTTTGTTATACATACACACAGTATTCAAGCTAAATGCTTCTGCTAGCTCAATTACTACAGTTTACTTACCAAGGCTCTGTTAAATGCTTTCAAGCACAAGTCCCTTCTGTACTATTAAAGAAGCTTTCCATTTCTCTGATACTGTATTAAGCTTCACACTTTCACTCCCTGGTGGACTTTGTCTTGTAACTGGATCCTAATACATCCTATTATATGAACCAGAAGGACTGGAAAGTGCTGTGCTACAGAAAGACATTTAGTATCTGCTCTCCTAAATTTATCGAAGAAGAGAATTTTGTGCCTTGCATCATTTTCCAAATTTTCAAAAGTATGCCAGAAGCCTGGCTATTTAACTTGCCATGTTTTCCTTGTGTTCATTGGATTTCGGTTAAAATGGTGACTGGGATGAGGAGAAACACAGCCAGGCTCCTCTCAGGAGGCTCTCTGACCCAATTACTGTGCAAGCTCTTCAACCTGTAGTCTCCAAGCGATACCACAGGCAGCCAAGTGGACGGCAAGTTGTAGCAGTGAGGGAATATCATTATTGACAGCAGTAGGCAACAGGAACTCTGAATTCTTCTGCTGAGCCTGAGACAGAGAGCCCTCCCAAAATACCCATGGCGAGTTCTCCCCTGTGTGAAGAGGAACGAAACTACATCCCCAACTGCCCAGCAAATCTCTGCTGAATTTCATCTAGTGCCACAAAACCTGCTTCTCTGTTGGCTGGTGTCTCAGAATGTTAGCTGTTTGCAAACATGCTGCTACCCATGTGTTTACTTGTGATTATCCCAAAGGCATATTCGCATATTCCACAGGCACTTCATGTTTTAGGTTAAAAAGAAAAATCATATGGAAATTTAAGCAGGAAAAGATGGTATTCACTGTGCTGTGTTTAAAAACAAGGACCAGGCTGTGATATGACTTTAATGACTAATCACAACAGAGGAAAACCAATAGACAATATAGGTGGATTGCTCAATCCATGCTAAAATAATACTAATTTAAACAAAAAAAAAAAAAAAAGTTTTTCTAGGTGGGGACCCTCAACATTTTCTAAAGCCTGGCCCTCCTCCTGTTTGAGAAGCTGCCATGCAGGCACCTCCCCTTCCATTCAGAACCAGGAAGAATGTGTTTCTTCTCCTTGGCAAATTAATAATATCCCTGTGACAGCTCCAGTGATCGCTTACACAGAGATGTCGTATGCTGAGGGTATTTGGTGCATTGTTAACATCTTTAAATGTGATTTAGCATCTTGAAATGAGGAGAAGCTGGAACTACAGGACCATCAGATCTGCATCACCTGTGTTTAACATCTGTGAGCTCAGAAATGGAGGGAGGAAAGAGATTTTCAGAGGCTCTCACTGCTAGAATCTGCCACAAGACTAATGAGAGGCTGGGGCAGGACTGTTTGGATGAAGTCTCTCTTTTCTGCATGCAACTGATTCCTGCCCCTCTGTGCAGAGGTATCCCCAAGAGGCCAAATAAATAAATAAGTTAATTTCCACTTGCAAAGAGAAATATCACCTGTTTATAATGCATGTTAGTTGCATTTGCCATGTAAGGTTGTATTTGCCTTGAGGCAAAAAGACTCTAAGTGAACAACAAATTCCTGGTTACACCTCATACGATATAAGGCAGACCATGGTCTCCTTTACAACGAGGCCCAGGGACAAAATAGAAATCTTCTTGCAGAGTCCAGGCAGACAACTGTGAGTTAGACCAGAAAGTCATCCACTCCACCTGGGGACAAGCAGAAAAGGTGAGCTTTTTTTTTTTTTTGTATGGAACTCAGGTCACCCTTAATCATTTCCTTTGGGGTGTGTGTGTCCTCCTTTGAAACTGGGACAATCCACTGACTGGAGCATGCTTTGAGAGAGTCTCCACTTTACATTTCTGGTAGCATTCCTCTGCCTCCAAGATCTTCCTGACTGCATTACATGCTTTATCTTTATGCCTTCAGGGAGGAGGCACAACTACCCCACTGCTTTCGTGCAGCAAATGAAGCCTGTAAGCATCAGAAAGAGGTACCACTCTGGAAACTGTAGCTCTCAGCTGTCAATAGCTGTACTGCAGGGCTGGGAAGCCTGCAGCATGGTTCAGTAGTAGGCTAAGCCAAACTTCGGGGTCTTTGTACCTGTGTGGCAAAAATCCCAAATGTCACACAGTGCATCTAGTGCAGATTAATAACAAGAGTGTGTTGATGGGGGAACTGTTCCTGTAGGCTTTGTGCTGTAACAGGGATTGGTTGTGCATGTGCTTTTGTTTTTAAGCCAAATCAGATGGCGTTGTGTTTTCCATTGACGGGCATAAGGTAGGCATGCACTCCTCACTGTGTGCAGTTGAGAAATGGCAATACTTGCCAGTGCCTGGTTCAGGTTGCATTTACAGAGCTGCATCCCCTGGTGCTGTACAGATATGATACTGAAAGGCTTGCAAGTGCACAGCCTGAAACATGGCAGTATTATCACCACTATCCTCTAACACTGCATTCATTTTGGAAACCTTACATTTAAGAGACAGGGAGGGAGCCTTTATTTTCACTGGTATAGCAATGTGAAGCTATTTGTGATAGGGAAACCCCTGCCTAACGTCCGCCATGGCTTTATGTCATTGCATTGGTAGAATAAGACTAAGCTGTGGTACTGAAAGGCACAAACATCTCTGAGCTGTGGGCTTTCTCTTCGCAGTGGGAAGGCAGGTGGCAGTGAGGATGAGCCGCATTCCCTGGCAGGCGATGAGCAGCAGGTCCACGTGAGGACCGGTGCCCAAGCCTTCCCTCCCAGCCTGGGGACAATCCGTAAGGATGCTGTTTAGCCAATACATATTTTCCTCTTTAGTACATAATGGTAACCTGAATAAAAGGTTTGAATTACAAAGCAGGCTCACCCAGCACATTCTCTGAGCAATGACTGCCATTTACGTCAAGAAAATAAAGAAGGAGAGAGCAAGCAGGAGCACATGGGCAGGAGTGACTGAGCGTAAGGAAAAGCGGGCGATTGAGGCAGCAAGCTGGAAGTGAGAGACCTACCCTGCCGAAACAAAATTAAAGAAAGCCACAATGACAAAGGAAATTTGATTAAGAAAAAAAAAAAAAAAAAAAAAAAAAAGGTAGATTGTTATTATTGGAAAGTTGAGTGCTTTGTTCCAGCAACAAGGCAATATCGTTCACAAAAGCCTAATAATGATCACTCCTCTCCCCTTTCCCTGTGGCTCCTCGCCTGCCTTGCTGTTCCCTGCAGCCAGCCAGTGAACCGAGCCTGGGGAGGTGCAGGGGTGTTGGGTGGTGGGGATGGGGAGATGTGGGGCTGGGACAACCCACATCCACGTGTAGTACCCCCTCACTCACCACCTCTCCTTTTGCATCTCTCACCCAGCTCCTTTGCTTTCTCTTTCCTTCTCCTCTGGTGCCCTTCGTTCCCTCCCTGCCCCTCCCTCCCTCCTTCCCTCTCACTATTTTTCCTTCTCTCTACCCCCTCCATCTCCCCTTCCCTCGTCCCCATCGCTCAGCACTGCCTCTCCTTTCCCCACTTCGCTCTCCCTCTCTCTCCCTGCCTGCGCTGTGTTACTAATGTGCAGTAATGGTATGGCTGGAAAGTCATTTGCGCTCCCCTTCTCTTTATTTTTTTCCCGCAGTATTATTAAAACTGCTCCATCACTGGCTGTAATGGGAGCGTCTGTATTTTCTCCCTTGCCCGTATCCCTGACATGACATAATGCCTGCCCTCACCAAGACGCTATAACACCGAGGTAATTGAAACATAACTCACCGTAAATTACAGACCGTTGTTCCAGGCAGGGCCCTGGCCATGCTTCCTGGAGCTCATTCCAACTGGAAGCTAAACATTGCTTTAAAAGGGATGCTTAAGCAAAACAAAGCCATTTAAAGAGCAACACAAACATGGAGAGGGAGGGGAGCACACGGCTTGGGCTCTCCTGGAAATGTGGGCTCCCACCTGCGCGGCACCAGGTGCTTCTGGTGGCATTTCTTTGGTCTGTGGGTACCGGGCGGGTGCTCCGGGGCTGAGGTGTCCTTCCTGAAGCAGGCACCAGCGTACTGGAAGCATCCCTGTCCTCAGAGAGGCTGAGGACAGAGTAGGCCATGGGAAGGACTTCTTAACTAAAATGTTTGCTTGACAGGGCCAAGGCTTTGATGGGAAACTTGCCAAGTCAACGTGCCCTAGCTCCTACCAGCGGTGTGGCAACCTAAGGCTCTGCCTATCTCTGTGGGATGCGAGGTCTTCCATTTCGAATGCGTGACACCTAAATACAAGACATAAATCTTGTTGAGGGCTGCAGGGCCCTCAGCACTGCAGGAGACCACACACACATTCATAAAACCAGCACCAGACAGAAGAAGCTCAAGTATTTGCTGACCCTGAGACCTGAAGGATCTTCAGCTGTAGAAAGCTCACGGTTTGGTTGCAGGTGTCACACTTGTCTGCTGAATAAGCTCAGGTAAGTCACTTCACTTTCCTCTATGCCTCAGTTTCCGATTCCACAACAGAGGGGTAAAAATACCAGCCATCTCTGTCGAGTACCCTGTGATACAGTGAGTTAAAAGGATATGAAGGTGAAGCAGGGGTAATTACCCCACTGCTGGTGATGGAGGCCTGAGCTGCTAGGAAATAACATTTTTTAGTCAGAAGGCAGCCCTGGAAATCAGGTCCCCTGGGCTTTGCTTTTGACTCTTGCTCTAGCAGGCTCTGTGCCCTCCACACTGACATCCCTTGGCTGAGCTCTCCCTCCCTGTGGCATCACACGGGGAAGTGGCTGCTTTGGGGCTGTCATCCCTTGAATTCTGGGAAATTTTGAGCAAAGTTTTTTTTTATATATATATTTAAAAAAAAAATAGAAAAAAAGAAAATGTGCAGTGATTTTTCTTTAGCAATGGAAGTGAGTATTTGGAAACTTTGAAAAGGTCAGGATGAGACAGAACAGCCTATCTCTCACAAACACAAATTGGAGTCTCTCCAGGGCCTTTCCATTTGTTGTCAGTGGACACCATGGCCCAAATTCATGCCTTGGTGTCATGGGGCTGATGTTGTAGGAATAACAGGGTCTTATGAGGAAAAAGCCCTCGTTGCTATCCTTTGCAAAATACAAAGTGCTTTATTTTAGGGAATGAGATTTACTGTTTGTCCAGGATGAAATTGCGGAAACTCAGGAAACTATGACCCTGTGACTGCCCCAGTTTCCCTTCACAGTCAAAACTATTACAGCCAGCAACCTAGAAGCCACTGTAAACCGCCCTGGAAGAACCCGTGGACCCCTTTTAAGGGCTGGCTCTCTGGCAGCCAGAGAAAAGTCCCCTCGGTGCGATGCCACGCAGTGGATATATCCACCAGGGCTGCATCCTCTGGGTGATGCATAGGCTCACAATTGATTACTGCAGAGCCACGGGAACGGGGGACGCAGCTGCAGAAGTGAAGCCTTGGCAGCATCCACTCTGCAGCATTAAGCACTACATGTCTGAAGCGGGTCTGGAAACGGAGGGCAATTAGCTGGGGGGGGGGCGCAGGGCTACTCCGTGGGTGTCCCATGCTCTCACCCTGCCCTGCCTCTCCACTCCCACCTTTCTGGGCTCCACACCCACTTGGGGACAGAAGCAGCCAGGCTGACGACAATGAGATTTTACATGAAGAAGCCTGCCCCTCTGTCCTGCAGCAGAGGGATGCACTGTCCCGTGCCCCTCCTGCTCAGGCAGCAGCAGCTGCAGCAGCAGCAATGCGGCAGTGCCATAGGTGCATGCTCTCCCACCCCCAGCTTTCCCTGGTGCCTGCTTTGAGTTGATTGCTTTCTGTGAGGCCTGCCACATGCCCCTTGAAAGTGTTTCCATCAACCCTCTTACCGTAGCTAAGGTTTCAGCAATCTCACCCCTCCTCTCCTTGACATTATTAGTTTATCTTTGTCCACTGGCAAAGTTCCCGAACAATTCAACAATAACAGTTGTTTCTCTGTGGCTGAAAAAGTCATCTCTAGCTCTGGCTGTTATTGATCATCTTACAGGAACCGGACATTTTCTTTTCCTTTCCCATTTTTTAAAATACATATTTTGAGTGAGTTTCAGTCAATTTTAGTGCTCATGAAAGTGAAAGACTGATGGTGTTGACTAGAGCTAAACTTAGCTCTACACAGCTTCCCCTATGCACACACATCTCTGCTAATGCACCACTAGACTGGCCTGCAGCAACTTCTGGCTCTCTCAGCCAGGTGAGCTCTATCTGGACACACGTGGCAGAACTGGCACGGGATCGGATCTCCTCTTTCAGGTGTCTCTCTCTCCAGCAGCCACAGATGTGCTTTGATCTATCCACAGGGCAATTTTGTGCTGCAATTGCTCACGCAGACCTTGTGGGATTAGCTGTGGTGAGCGGGAGGGCCACTCTGTTCACGAGATGGGTAGGACGGGTCAGGGTGATATGCTGTTCACACTGCACTCTTCTTTCAACAGCTCCAGGCTTATACTGAAATCAGATGGAGCCCTTAACCATCTCATGGCACTGTTTCCTCTTCTCTCATCTTCTGCAGTTCACAGGCACAATTCTTAGCTAAGGCTAGCCAGCGTGATGCAAACTGTGCCTGGGATGCCTCCCACCCTTTTGTCCCCCGTGCTGACAAATAGCTGTCCAGCTTCAGCCTGTCCAAGCAAACAGGGTGGCAGAGACAAGTGACCTACTTCTTGAGAAGCCCTGGTACTTCAGCATCCCTGCTTTCCATCAGCCCTCTAGGAATCACATGATCACCCCCTGAGGAAAGTACTGAATTGTAACTCCCATGTCAAATCACCATTTCTAAATGAAATACTAAAAAGTCTAACCTGTCATTTCATTTTCAGGGTATTGTTCCTTATAAAAAAAAAAAAAAAAATTCTGAACATATACTGTAACCTGTTTGGTGGAGGGGGGAAAAGCATTTGAGGCTAAAACAAAAATTGAGTTTTTGATTTTGAAGCATTGATTCAAAATAGAGGGGAGGAATTCATTTTGAATCAATTCAGAATTTCTGGTGAGAACATACTCATTTTTCCCTTGTCTCCTTTCTCCTCTCCTCCTCCCTTCCCCCACTGTAGTCTAGCAGGTAAAGGAAAAATAACAGCTAGCAAGGACACATCAGTGATGCTGGAGTTTTCATTAAACTGTTTTAAGTTGGGGCAATGAATATATTCATCTTCCATCCTGCATGGGAAAACGTAGCACGTCTCTCTCCCGTAGCAAATGTAAGAACAAAATGGCTGTTGTCTCAGCAAACCAACTGAGATCCTAAATATTTAGTGCTCAGAAAGTTGTCCCCTTGGCAGTCACATGGATGGGCAGAGACGGGCACTACTACCTCTTTCTGCTGTGCTTTGCCACCTGCATCCCCCCGATGGCTCCGTAGGGACCGAGCTCCAGGCTGTGGGTTCCCCTGGGGTCCCCGTCCTCCCCGGCAGACCTGCCCCAGGTGCTGGAGCCAAGCTGCCTTGCATTTAATTGTGTTGCTTTCCTCGGCTTGTTTTCCATCCGGATCCTGTTTGTCCTGGGTCCCCAAGGAAAGCTCTGGGCCGCTCAGTTAATTGGAAGTGGTTAAAGCCACAGACGGCAGCGATGGAGGTGGAGGTGGCATTGTTGGGTTCAATTTGTGGAGACTGTTGGAAAGCTCTGTCTTAGTTTAGCAGTCATTCGCTATTAGGGTGAGATGCTTGTCTGGGCACCTGCGGGAGATTTCTGAGATGTCCCAGGGGCCTGAGGAAGCGACGGCAATTATCTTTATCTGTGCTGTGTTTTATTAAATAATGGTGAGTACCGAAAGAGCTGGAAAGGAGTAGAGCGGGTAAGGCTGAGTAACAGGACATGGGAACAAGGCGCGTGTTGAGACACGAAGGGGTAAGGAGCATGCACACACACTGCAAGGTATACGAAAAAGTGGATGAGAAAAGGAAACGGAGCAGGGAAAGGGCTGGAGCCCGGGAAGGGCTGCAGCGTTTAGGTTTATGCTGATGGCACATCTTTCCACTTGGGCAAATGGACGGATTCCCCTCTCTAAATCACTCCAACGTGATTTTAATAGCAGGCAGAGGTGGCTTTTGGATAATAAATGGGTACTAAACCCTAAAGAGACGCAGGCTGTGTCATACAGAACAGATGGTAAATTAAAAAGAATGGAAGCCCGCGACTTCTCTTAGCTCTGCTCCGAGCCGGGAAGCTCTCACTCTTGTTATGCTAAGTATTTAGTATTTACACTGAAAGGTTGCTTCCTCGCCTGCCCTGACTTGGAAGATCGCAATTATGTATAATAGCAGCAAGATCACACTGATTAGAGAGGTGGCAGGAATGGCGAGACCGCATCATGATGATGGTAATCATCATTCTTATTAGTGATCATCAATAATTAATAATTGCATTGTTTATTCTTCATCAGTGGTGGTAAAGACACCCAGACATGCCAGAAGGTTTAAAAATCACCTCGCTTTGTTTTGTTTACTGACAGAGAAAGTCTCCTTTTGTATTTGCTTTTTACCTGGGGGCACTGGGGCTCCGGGTCACCGTTCACCTTCCAAGGGGTATTCAGGCCAGCATCGTGTGCCCTTTGGCTTCAGCAGGCTGCAAGCATCAGTGAAGGGCTAAGCAGATAACCTAAACTCAGTGCAGAGCCCCTGGGCTGGGCCATGTCCCTGGAGGGCAGCCGGGCTACGTGACCAGCTCTGGCTGGCCCTGTGGAGCCCACGATGTGGCTGTCATCCTGTCAGCATGAACAAGTACAAGTTCATAAGGCAAACATGTGTCCTGCTGTTCCTTGGGCTATTTCACAGCCCTGTGAACTGGGCGAGCTGGGATTGTGTGATGAAATCTAGCGAGGGGTCTCAGTGAGACGGCGTGCAAGTGCGCGAGCCCAAGAAATCATCGCTTTAAACACAAAAGCAGCCAGTTAAGGCAACACTGTTATTGCTTCTGTGTCTGATGTACATGAGACGGAGCAAATCCTCAAGCAGCTGAAGCCATAAAGGCAATCACTTACCAAGGCCATAATGTATTGATCTTCCCCCATCTGAGCTCTGTCAAGCTGGCATATTGGAAGATGTTTGTACCTTTTAAACAGGTATATGATGAAGAAAGAGTGAAGACAGTGCTATTAACCTAGAATTTTGCTTGGAAGATCTGAGAAGAAAAAAAATCCTTCATCTTTTGGGACCTGAGCTCTTTTACAGCCTTGCTGGAAATGATCTTTAAAGCCAAGTACTTCTAGCTCTGCTGAGCTCTCAAAGGGAAGGCGGGAGGAAGAAGACGGGTGCATTTAAGTTTTGATTGCAGTTTCATATAAAAGGGTATTTGGGACTCTAATTACTCTATTTTGCAGACTCCTAATCCCTCCTAATTTAGGGCAGCATTCTTGAATTTGCCCACCTAACAACAGATACATAAATTCACATACAGTTAAACTATCAGAGAAGCCCATGAATGGTACAAGGGGGAACTGGAAGATGGAATAACTTAGACTAAATGTCTCTTTTAAAAATTCTCCTCCCACCCAACTTACGCACTTTGGAGATTGCATAATATGCACCTGTTTTAAAAATCAAATAATTTTCTTAAAACACAGTTTTAAGGAGTGAGTCCAGAGGAGAGCCATGAGGATGATCAGAGGGCTGGAGCACCTCTCCTATGAAGACAGGCTGAGGGAGCTGGGGTTGTTCAGCCTGGGGAAGAGAAAGCTCTGGGGAGACCTTATAGCAGCCTTCCAGTGCCTAAAAGGGAGCCTGCAGAAAGCTGGGGAGGAGAGTCTCTTGGTCAGGGAGTGTAGGGGTAGGACAAAGGGTAATGGCTTTAAACTAAAAGAGGGGGGATTTAGATTAGATATACAAAAGAAATTCTTTCCTATGAGGGCAGTGAGGCCTTGGCACAGGCTGCCCAGAGAAGCTGTGGGTGCCCCATCCCTGGAGGTGCTCAAGGCCAGGCTGGATGGGGCTTTGGGCAACCTGGGCTGGTGGGAGGTGTCCCTGCCCATGGCAGGGCATTGGAACTGGATGATCTTTAAGGTCCCTTCCAACCCAAACCAGTCTGTGATTCTGTGATAATTTTCTTTAATATTTTCAGGGAAAAATAATCCAATAAATGAATGAAACCCTGATGTTCCAGCTGAATTACTGTTTTCTGTTATTAATGGTGACGACTGTAGCCACCTGTAGTGAGTGGCCAACCAAGAAGAGTTTATCAGTGTACCCACCACCACAGAAATGTGGGGAGCAGATGTTCCCTGCCCCTATAAGCTCAGGCACATACTATATAAAAGTGGAAGATCGGAGTATACTTGCAGGATGCTGAGCATGCAACTAACCTGCTGGTGGAGTAGTACGGTATGATAGGATGATTGATGAAAGTGGAACATAAATATATGTTTGTTTATTGTGTCACTACAAACACCTCTATGAAAAGACCATTTTTTTAAGCACCCTTCCCCAACCCAGGGGAAAAAAAGGAAAAAAAAAAAAAGCCTAGGAATGTTCGAATGAGTAGTGGAAAAGAAAGGTTAGGAACAAATATGGAAGAAAAAAATAATTAAGGTAAGAGATTTTGAGTTTTGTGGGAGTTATTTTGTGGGAAGGTTGTTAGGAACTCAACAATGCAAAATTAGTTTGATTTGCTGGCATTTGTACTCATAATTTTCGAGGATTTAGATTTATAAGTTTTTATGATAACATTTAAAACAAAACAATGCTTTCTCACCAGTAAATAATTTCAGTAGTTTTTTTACTAGTAGGACATGATAGGTTCAACAGTGAAAGCAGACTCAGTGAATAGACAAGGGGGCTCCAAAGAAAAGAGAGGACACATTCAAAATAAATAAATAAAATGGTGTAAAGACCAAAGCTAAAGAAAAAAAAAAAAAAAAGGGCAAAAAATAAGTGCTAATCTTCCATGTTATATTTTCTATCACTCCTTACTAACTTGGTAAATTGTTCCTACCAGCTCTGATACTTAGGCCTTTGGGGAGGTGCAGAAGGGCAAAGACCCTTTGGTCACACTGAAGCAGTCAGCAGCTAGCACTCAGCATCTCAGAAGGGCAGGCTAATACAGATACTTCAGTGCAGACTAAAGTACCTCGCCATGGTTTTCAATCCTATTTGTGGACCTTGAAAAATTGCCTGGTAGTAGTACAGATCCCTTTGTCAAACACTTAGGTTTAGAGATATTAGAGTGACTTTTCTTTACCTTCTGTGTTTCCCTTTGACACAGTCCATAAGCCATTAGCAGTGTTGAATAAGTTGAAAACCATTGCATTAGATAACCGAGCTTGAACAGAGCCTTTAGAGGCTGGTTCCGCATAGGACTGATGACTTACAGCTTCAAAAGTGCACCCATTGCCCGTGAGGTTACATCCCTGGGTCTGCTTGTAGAGACAGGCTGCTGTGCTGGTGGAGCAAGATGTTACTCAGAGCTGGGGAGAGTGTTAGAGACAGCTAAGAAGGTTAAAAAGGCAATGCCTTCAGTGATCAGAAGCATTTTTGGGTTGTAACAGCACTCAGGCTTTTCTGAACTTTCCTAACATGTTTTTTCCCCTGAGGCTGTTAAAAATATATCTCTCCTTTTAAGATTATGACAGAGGTGTACAGATAGCTCTGTGAAGAATTATTTTTTTTAATTATTTTTCAGAATTTCAACTTTCAGTGTCATTTCAAATTTCAGAAAAATAAGTGTGGAAAACAGCCTGATGACAGCTTTGTGACATCCACCCCTCTACCTCCGAGTGCCTTTTATCCGACAGGAAAACAAAGCAGTTAAGGAAGACTGGAAAAATTAATCTACATGTTTGCCCTTTCTCCTCCTTCCTCTTCTCAACCACCTATGTTTATGATTTATTTAGGTCTTAATCACAGACTGTTTTCTTGCCCGCTGTTGCTTGTGAGCCTGTACACACAAGGATGTGTGGTGGATGGGATGGGAGTGCTGACAGTGTGGGGCACAAGAAGGAAAAGGCTATTGCATGAAGATTGGAGGAGATGCCTGCTTAGCACAGCACTCACTCACCTCTGCTACAAACCCACCCAAGACCTTAGGCAGAGCCATCACTTCAGGGTCCTTCAGTACACTGGCATGCATCTTTTGTCATTACTTTGGAGAAAACATGAGAAGTCAGTTGAACAAGGTGTGCACGTATAGATGACGCTTACGTTCATCTTGCAAATTCCATTCATCTCCTAGCTGGTTCCTGCAGGATGCTGAAGCTCAGACAGCAGCCCCATTAAAATAAGGTTGGGTGCCTGTTACATTATAAGCAGCCTTGATTAGTGACAATGGTATTTTCGTATCATCATCAGCAAGTTCGAGGCAACTGCTGTTCATGTTAAAGTGAATACAGATTTGCAGTGGTGTTCACAAGCACAGAAAGCACACTGCTGCCTGTGCTTAATTACATTGTATGGTGTCTTGCTCTTCAAGTCATTTTGGAGAGTCCAGTACTATTGATTTCATAAATGTTACATAAATCTGACTGCCATCACTGCTATTAAATTTCACTGGCAGGTTCACTGGTGGATCTTGAGATCTGTCTCTTCCCAGGTGCCAGTACAGGAATATATGGGACTTTGATGTAGTTTGATATGGCCAGCAGGTCATCTTTAGGCTCAGGTTAGAGTCTGCAAGACAATGAGGATGGGCAAGCATAGCTACTCTCAGCACACCCAGAAGAAGGGGAGCTAATCTCAGTCAAAACAAAGAGAAATTTTGTTGTCAGAAAGATGCCTGACAGACTGAAGAGGTGCCCTGAATTTCATCAGAAGACCCAGCTGAATATGTCTGGACAGCCAGCTGCCCCGTGCTTTGGGTGACAGCCTACTGCATTTCTGTAGAGTTATTGTGACTGTGGTATGGAATTGTTACACGTGTAGCTGACACGTGCAGATTAGTCTATGTATGTGCAGAAGGACCAGTGTGCAGTGGGTGGGACCTACTGCTTTTGAGTCTGACAGTATTTTCTCTCTTGGCAAACCTGGTCACTGGCTATGCTGATCAGTTAGGCAAGGCAGTTCTGCAAAGGGGATGAGAATGTCTAATAGTAATTGACTTATTTTGAGCTGGTTCATGAAGACTGATAAAAAGGAAAGTTGCCTGTCTTAGTATACTCTATGTTCCACCAGCAACCATGAGTTAGATGTAAGCCTGGGCTCCAGGGCCAACAGTAGTGCAGGACCTCCATCATCATCTGCTGATGTTTGCACTTGCACAATCAGTGGCCACGTATGGATTTATAACAAGAAAAGTACTGTGGGCTTTTTGAGCTCTGCTTCTGGTTTTAAGCATTTTTTTGATGATTCTAAAGCTTTTCCTCATAACCCTCTGAGCTAAGAAACCTTCAATTTTTTCATATGTGTCTGCTGTGGGCAAAACAGTCTCAGTTCAGGGAATTTCACTGAATTTGATTTATTTCCAATTAACATAAACCTTTATTTACTGATTTGTGTGTTGGAAAACAAAGAAGACTTAAATAATTAAACACTGAGGGAAGTCCCTTTCCTCCCTCTTCCCCAGACTCAGCTTCAGTCCAATACTTCTCTCCCACCAGCACTCCCCCACCCTGTTTTTACAGGAGGCTTGGTCAGTATGTGATGGTTTCTTGCTGCCGTTCCTGGTTTCTTGCTCTTTACTTCCCCTTCTTGTTCCTCCTCACTCGTTTCCTGCTCCAGCCTGGGTCCTCTATGTGCCGGGGTCCCTTGGGGTGTCCCTGCTCCAGTGTTGGTCCCCCACAGTCACAGTTCCCCCAGGGTACTCCCAGCACGGAGCACCTCCCTCCAGGACCTGTCCCCAGCCCTGTCTCCAACACTGTCCCCTTCCACATGCCCCTTCCTGTATCTGCTGCTCCCCTTTGTCTCCTTTTGTGCATCCTCATATCTCACACCGACTCATATCTCGTATCTCCTCGTAACCTCATATCTCACATCTCCTGTGTCTGTGCCACCCCACCTCCCAGATCCCTGCCAGAGATGCCCCAGCCAGTGCCCTTGTACAGGAACTGGAGAAGAGCCTCTTGCTCTCAGGTGATCCTTGTGGGCAGGACTTTGGGAGGAGAAGAAATCTCACTTTACATGGTGCGAGGCCTAGGGTAAATTCACATAGGCTAGAGCAAGGAGCGCCATTCCTGGTGAGCCAGAGGAGGGAATTTCCACCTTGTAAAATATCTCATCCATTTTCTTCCTAAAAAGAAGTCAAAGCTGCAAAGTTGCATTTTTTGTTGTTGTTGTTATTCTGGAGAAGTGTAATGGGAAGAGTGTTAAGCTAGAAGTCACAAGGAGCCCAGGTCTGCTCCTAGCTGTGCTGCTGGCTTGCTATATCCAGCACTTCCTACTTCAAAAATACGTATTTTTTTTCTCCTAGGCACACCAGGCCGTGCCTGTTGCAATGTGCTTGGTCTGGAAGCTGTGCAGAGCAGGGTCTGCCTCTCGCTGTGTGTGCAACACCCAGCACAACCGGGCCCTGGTCCCTGCCGAAGCCTTGAGGCACGACTGTAACACAAATAATAAATAGTAATAATGTTAGCGAGAGAGCATACATATTTATATGAAAATGTACTGATGCAAATCACCTTTGATTGACAGCTGTGCTCAGCATACACACGGTGATGGGATTACATTATATCTGGCCATAGCTTGATACTCACAAAGTGTGGCTCATAAATTAAACTGAGATGATCTCTGCCGAAGGCACCAGCATCCTTGCTCATTGCACTCACAGGGTGTCACAGCAATAGCTTCTTACTGACACATGGCCCCAGAGCCACCCGGACTACATGAAGAACATGTAGAAAGTGAGACGGGACAGGAGCTGTCCTCTCCTGCACATCTGCAAGGTCTGGGACTGCTCCTCCATGTGCTGCCTGGGTGTATAAGTGGGTATATAAACAGATGTTGCTCTCCCTTCCTCTCTTCTCTTCTCCTTGTCTCCCTGCTGTCCCAACTCTGTGCAGCTGGCCAGCCAGAGATGGCAATGCTGTGCTCCAGACTCAGGACAAACACAGCATGCTGTGCTTTTCTCAGGCACCCAGCCCTGCTGTGTTAAACCCTCTTGCTCTACCTGCAACTTGGTTCCCCCCGTCACTGGTGCAGAGGAAGCTCTGAAGAACACACCCCAGCACCCAACCATGCTCACAGGTCTTCCACACTGGCAGTAGCATCTCCCTTAGTCATCGGCATGGAGCGTGCTTCAAGCAGCTCCACATAAACACCGCCTTCAGATGGTGAAGGGAAATATTTTAACTCACCCACATCCCATAAATGCAACTACAGATCTCCTGATGGCAGCAACAGAGCTGTCATCACCCTCGATAAATAGACAGGGTGTCACCTTTTTTTTTTTCCATGATTTCTTCCCCACAGCTGTCTTTGGGCTTTGTTAGATAAATCGGTGCCTTTCCCCCCAACTCAGGAAGTGCGTGTACATGGTGGAGGAGGCAGTCCACCCATGCACAGACATCTCTGTGGCTCCTGCTGTCTAAGGGAGATTCACATAGGCAGCCAGAGGAGTGATCAAGTCCCAGATGCTCAAGCGAAAACAGCAGAGTAATTCCCCACTGCTGCTTGCGTGCGCTTCAAAAAGACATTAGAAAAGAGAGAAATGCATAACTGAAAGGTGCTGAATAATTTGGGAAAATGGGGTCACGCCCACCCACCCATTTGTAGAGCTTAGAGATCCATATAAAGATGCAAATGAATACATCTGTTGTGTCATTAAATGCAACTGCAGCAACCTAGATGAAAGGGAGAGAGTGAGGGAGTGAGGGAGAAGTGCTGACTGGTAATAGCGCCACAAAGTTTTCTTCTGAGATGAGGATCTGCCAAGTGCAAAGCCCTAGGCTAGTACTCCAGGTCTCGGTTGAGCACGCATTTATTCTCTCTCTCCTTCCCTGCTGTGTCTTGTAGGCCTAGCATGCAGCACTGTGTGGAAATCAGAAGCCCCTGTGCAGTTCCTAGGAAGTCTGTGGGAGCGGGTGGACATGGACCCAGTGGCTTAATCCTCTTCCTACCACTCTGTGGAGCTTGTTTTGCAGGGATGCAAGAGGATGAGAGGACAGAGGCATCTGAACCTCAGGTGGACAGCAGCACTCCACTGCCTGAAGCACCTCTGCCTCCGTGAAAGGAAGGGGAATGAGGTCGAGTGACAAAGCAAATGCACAGGCTGCCGTGAGTAATTGGATGTGGGAGGGATCCTGTCTGCCTGGGAGCAAGTCAGCTCTGACGTGAAGGCCTGAAAAGACACTTTGGAAATGTCAGGGCCACAAGAGCCTCTTAGTGTGGCACTTGGCAGCACCAGCTCAGCAAGTGGAGGGGGCATAAACTTCCCCCACTCCCTCAGCAAAGCAAAGAGGACATCCCAACCAACCCCTTCCCCTCCCCACCATCTCTACCACCCACCAGAGACAAGAGGTGGCCCAGGTTCCCTCTTTCCTGGCCATGGACCCACCACAGGGACAGGTCCTGGTCCTCTTATGACTGAGGCTGCTCTCTCTAGTGTCTATATGAAGTGGAGTAGATTGAACATGGAGTGATCTTTAGTTTCTCTCACTACTCAGTCCTATCGAGTTTTCCTCCACTGTCATCCTCTTACGTGACTGTCACGGTGGCCTCTGAGGCCTCTGATAAACTTTGCTGAAGGAACTCCCAATTCTCATTCATACATAAATGAGTATTTATACAAATACATATAGATATTGTACTCTCTCCCTTAATAAATTTTACTTTTGACATTTGAGAAGTTAGCCTTTGTAGAGGGCCAAGTATATATATATATATTATTGCTTGGCACCATCCTCCTGCACTCATACTGAGAGTAATCAAATCATGATCACTGGTCCCTGTAGCTGCTCCCAAGGGCTTCCAGCTTCTCCTGCAACAGGTTTGAATGAGCATCCAGTGAGTATCACCTTTTATTAACTCTATCAGCCCTGTGATCGTTTGGACAGGCACATGCAATTGCTTTTGTGTGTGCATGTGCAGGTGCAGGGACACTTGCAAATGCAAAATCAATCCTTTTTGTAGCACCTATTTTTACTGTTAATGTTGTCCAAAAGCTTATGCAGGTGCACACCTCTACTTTTCCCAGTGACGTTTCCATGCACTGTTATTAACCAGTCATACACTAATCATCCTGTTAAGCATGGATCATTGAATAGTTCCTCGTGCCAATTTGCAGTCCAGGAGCTTATCATTCTTTTAAGGTATTTGTAATTGTCCTAAATGTTTCCCTCTCTTTATTTATGGTTCCTAGGCTCTTTCCTATCAAGCCTGTGGGTATCAGTGTAATGAGTTCTTAAATATGTTTGGTAAGTCTGTAGTTTTTGTCACTTTACACTGATTTCCACATCTGTCCTTCTCAGCCTGAGTCTCTCATTGACTTGAAACCCACCCTTCAGAGGCAACCAGCAGCTTCCAGACCAGCCTTTCATCATTCGTTGTCCTTCCTAATGAGAACGACATTAGACTTTTACCTCAACCCGACTGCAATGATTTCACAGTAGAAAACGATCATCTCCACACATCAGAAGCACTGATGATGTTTGCTATTAGCTGCATAAAACCCCTAAAATGCTTTCAAATTAAAATCCTTCCGTAATAACTGGTTTTTTGTATTTCCATATGCTACAGAGAGGAGCAGAATCATTATTTTCCATCGGTTAATTTAGAACTGGATGAAAGACCCCAACAGTAACCCTCTGAAAGTTTCTGCAAGTAAACATGAGAACTGGTCTCTGCTCTGAAGAGTCAAGGAACTAAAAAACCACAGTGGCATCTTTTATGCTGAGCATCACCCCTGTGCTTTTACTCTATTTTTCCTTAAGCGTCTGTAACTAGACTGTTAAGCATTTCAGCCATGTGACTAATCCCTGCAGGCTTCGCCAATGGCAATAATATCAAATTTCTTCTCATCAATGGGAATTTCCATTTCCAGCTTGCTTGTTACCCCCATGTCTAGGACTGCTGTATAAGTAATAGGAAAACCTCTTTTTCTTCACAACTTTATCACAGCAGCTCAATTTGTTTGCAACATGCTGAGCTGGAGTTCGGATTGCATTTGCCTTCTTAGCACCTTCCCTTTGTGTCATTAGTCAAGCGACCGCCTGGCTGCTCCAGCTTGTTTCTGACAGAACAGAGTAGCTTTGAGATGGAGGCCATTTTGCTCATCTGTGATTGCATATATATATAAAAGACTGAAAACGGCATTACAAAACCTCCAGCAACTCTTCTACACGCTGCAGCCACTTATTTTCCATTGACACCAGAACACTTTTTCCTACTCACCAGCTGGTGAGAAGTGTCAAGCGACAATGCCAGCAGCTCGCACGAAGAATTGCTGCCTTCAAACACCAAACTTCATTGCTGCGCGTACAACCACGTCATCCCTGCTGCTGCTGGTCCTTGAATACACTCATGCCTGGAGTGCCCCTTTGCCTCACTTCATTCCTTGGTAGCTGCTGGTAGGTGGGAGAAGGGGTGAGCATCACCCTCCAAGTCGTCAGCGTCACAACAGAGGAACTGCCAAATCAGATGTCATCTGGGAAATTCTTCCTCAGCAGTAACACCTTTCGTGCCAAGGAATCATACAGACCGACTAGCACTCCTCCTCCGTGTTCACAGCCACTGTACCAATCGAGCTGTTTGTCATCTGTCATGCTAACACAAAGCTGGGACCAGCGGCACAGGAGCTCTGTCTCCTGAGCTGGTCAGAAAGTTATCCACGTCCCCTTTTCCTTTGGGGGAGACTGACATAAAATGAAATTTGATGACCACTGGTGGGAAGGAGAAAGAGGCTTCTGGTGGTAGCCCTGGGCTACAAATGGGTGATTATCAGAGACCAATTAATTAAAAAAAGCTCCAATATAAGAAATCACTTGAACATGTGGTTTTCTCTAATAATGTCCCTAAGATGTTTCTTGTCTGGCCGAGGATGTAAATACAGGCAGCCTTAAGCATGTGCTGAGGAACTCTGTGGCAGAGACCTCAACTGTGTAAAAAATGGTCACCGTACTGTAGGGGAAAATGACGATATAAAGCATTTCTCCAGGGCTGCCTGGCGCTAATGACTTTAATACAGCGAGTTGAACAAACTTATGTGGCAGCAGTGACTGTGAAGGAGGACTTTTAACTTGCCTACAATAACTACCTTGCAAGGAGCTGAGTGCTTCAGTCAGCTTGATGAATAGTGACTAGGAGCCCGTGGAAGGCCAGCGGGAGGAGGCGGTGTGGAAGGTGGAGCTGGATGGGGCACGGTGCAGGGCACGGCTGTAGGTGCTTAATTCCTGAAGTCTGCAGCAAAAAGCTTGGCTGCACGGTGAAGGATCTGCCAAACTGGGACTTAGAAATGCAGAAGTGATACAGATAAAGTGTGTGTATGAGTGCACGCTTCCTAGAAAATGCACGAGCTTGGGGAGGAGGCTGGCAAAGGACCATGACCTCAGATGAATCCATAGCAGATCCAAGCCATACAGGAAGGTAGAAAAGAAATAGTATGAATAGAATGTGTGAGTCTGCTAACACTGCTTACACCATGGCTGTTCCTGTGCATCAGCAGGCAGTGACAGAAGACACAGGCAGAGTTACAGGAACCAGAACCTTACAGAGCTGAGGGAGGGGCCAGCGCTGAATGCTGAAGCTTGCTTGCTCTCTGTCTCTGCATCCATCCCCAGCCTGATGTTCCAAAGCCTGTAGGTCTCCTCCTGCAATCAGTCTCGGTAGTGTTCACCAGACTGAGCTATGCTTCCAATTATATTTATAGGCCTATTAGTAAAACTTGTGATCTATTCATAGACAAGCCATGAACACAAGAAGAGAGTCAAACACAGTCAATAAATTGCCTGCAAGAAGTAAACTGTGCCATCAGCAAAATTTTGTATCTGTGTTGTTCTCCTCTTTCTCTTAGATCGTTAATAAACATATTGAACACCCCTGGTCCTGATGCTGATCCCTGGAGCATCTTGCTATTAACCTCCTTTCATGCAGAGAATTGGATGCTTATTCCTTTCCTTTGTCTCTTACCTCTTATCTAGGTTTTAATCCATGTCAGGACTTTGCCTACCACCCTACGGGTAACAAATTTCTTTAATAGCTGCTTGTGAAAGACTGTATCAGAAGCCTTTTGAAAAGTTTAAATAAATTATATCCCCCCCACCCCTTCTCCTCAGCCCAGTATTTCATTAACTCTTCCCCAGAATCCTAATAGGCTAGAGGAGCACAAGTCACACTTACAGAAACAGGCAGACAGGTTTATCTCTATCGTGTTAGACTCGTCTAGAAGCTTTCTAACTCTATCTTTAATGATTTTTTTTCATTGTTTTTCTCCTTGTTTAGAGGTAAGGCTCTCTATTTTATAATTGGATCATCTTCAGCTTCTTTGTTAAACATGGTTACAATAATCGCTCCCCTCCTGGCCCCTCAGTCCCACAGGCATTTGTACAAAAAGTTGTCTGAATGAGCACTGCCTGCTCATTCAAATAGCTCATAGCTCAACTGCTCTGAACTCTGTTTCTCAGGCATTTGCAGATGTTTATCATCCACTTTGAAGTTCACATCTTGATTTGCTGTCATCTTCTCATGCCTCTGACCCTTCTCAGTCTGGAAATTTTGCACACATCCAAGAGTTACTCTCTCCTCCCACTCTTGTCCTCATCTCCTCGACTGAAAACAAACAAACAAACAAACAAAACAAAACAAAAACAAAAACAAAACAAAACAAAACACTGACTGCTTTTCATGAGCCAGATCCTACTCTATTGAGTATTTGGCCAAGAAATTGAGGCAGCAGGTGGCTGGGTTTGGTGAACCAGCGGTGCCTCTTTTATCTTTCCAGTTACCAAAACACTTTATGCTATTGACACTTCAGCCCTCTTGCCTCAACCTTCTGGATTAGTCAAGCAGTCTTAAAATCAGTACTGATGGCCACTGCCTGCTTGCCTGCCCTTGCCAGGCAGTGACTTTCAACCACCTCGTTTGAAATAATTGATGGCAAAGCTATACTACACAAAAATTACACAAAATGACAGACACACAGCTCAGAAATGATCTCAGAAGAGCTGGTCTCCATCAGTGCAGGAGAAGAGGTCCCCAAAGCACCTTTCTGCACTCCAGGGGCAGATGGTTTGCTTCTCCCCACATGTAGGCATGGCATCTCCTGCTGCAATGAAGTGCTTTCAGTTCCAAAGTACAAGAGACACATCCAGCCCCAAGGCAGAAGAACATGTGGTCAAGCCGTGGCTATCACAAGAGAGGAAAATCAGGCCTGCAAAATGTCCATTTGGTGTTACAGACAGAAAGGTCTCTTTGCTGACCTTCACAGCTGCTGCACACATGTCCAGCAGCAGCTTAACATACTGCTCTGCAGTGTTGGGCCCAAAGGTTGGTTTATGCACTGAGTGCACTGAGAGCACAGCTCTCCATTATGTGCAGGGACTGAGTTCAAGCCTGGAAGACACTAAGTTACAGCAGGCCCAGGAAGGATGGGGGTTTGTTAGTATAGCTGGGTATCCTGAGCCTGCATCTCACTGAACCAGGACCTTTCTGTCCTTCTCATTCACCTGGCATCTCCCAAACACCTACCTCAGATAGCTACCCTACTAGTTACCCCACTGCAAATGGACGAGTTGCTGTGCATCTGCTGGAGCAAGGCAATGCACACTCATGGGAAGCAGTGGCTCCTGGCTTCTTATTGTCATGCTTTTTGTTTCCTCTAACAAGCTTCTTTCACAACACAATAGGTAGAAACCACCACCCTAAGCAGGGGCTGGAGTCACAGAGCCTGAAGAGCTCTGGGAGAGGAATCTCTTCACATCCCCACACTTATGGAGCTGTAGCGCTATCAGTCTGAGGAGGCTGCTTTTCTTGAATGGCTGAGGAAAATTTATATATACCCTGAGTGCCTCCCTGGGATGAGCCAGATGATGGCTCACCATGCTTACGTCCTGTGCATTGTTAGGAAGGCTGCCTCTGCGTGATGGCTCCTGTGTTGTGGGAGGGATGGCTCCCTACCCTGAGCTCCCCTTTGTAACCAGCTCCCATCTTCTTATTCAGCAGAACTGCACCAATTTTCTCCCAGGGGGAAGTCAGGTGCCCACAGAGTCTGGGCACGGATTTGCCACGGTATGATTTGTTCAGCAAAGCTCCTTATACCCTCCTTAATCTCCATTTTATATCTCCCCTGCTGCACTTTACAATCTCTTATATTCCTATAATTTGGGCTGGATTTCCATATTTTAGAAAATGCCTCGCTAAATGACTGTATCTTTCCCTTTATCCACAGAGTTACTCCTCAGCATTACTCCCCACCTGTGGGGAGAATACATATGCATCATGTGGAAGCATGCTATGGCTGTAGTAAATGACCTCACATCATCTGTCTGTTCCCTGCTCTCCTATGCACGTTGAGTGATATAACTGCGGTGTTTCTTCCTGCAGGCCCTGAGGCCACTCTCAAACCAGGCTACATCCTCGTAGCTACAGAGATCTCTTGCACATCTGCTAATGAGGCCTGGGCATGGCCTCACATCCAGCATGTGAGCACACAGCCAGGCTTTCTCGCACAGGTTGTCCTGTAGGCTCCATGTGAAGCAGCCAGCAGGGGCAAACACAAGATGCAATGCTCAAAAAATCTCCAGAGGCTGCTGCTCTTGCATTAGGCCAGAGGCTTAACTCAGGAATCTGCATATGAATCTCTGGGATCCTGCATTCAGAACCTGTGCTGCTAGTGAGATTTGTGTGCCTTGAAGTTTCACATATTTCCTGTTCCACATGAGTCATTAGGAAGAGTTATTGACAAAAAGGAGCTGTTCAAAGGAGAGCAACCAAAATGATCAAGAGAGTGGAGGAATTGGTTCAGAAAGAAAGATTAAAAGGATAAAGTCTGGAGAGATTGGTTAAACAGCAACTACTGTGAGCATGATAACCTACACATACATACAAAGTATCTCAGAAACAGGGAAATGCTAGCAGCATGATACATGGGGAGACAAGTGGAAACAGGCAGAAATTGAGAGTAACTTGAATTCTCCCTTTGAGATTAGCTTTCAGACAATAGGAAATGAGATGTTCACTGTCACCACTCTAGCCTGATGCAGCGCTTAAGAAATCCAGTTGGACTTAATTTTATACCATCTAGGCCAAAAAAAAACTCATAAATACATCATAAGAAAAGATGTCCAGAGCTGGTTTTGGGACAGACAGAGAATGGTGCATGCATCCTGGTGGGCATCTTCCAGCAGAACTGTGGGTGAAGCAGCACTCTTTCTAGAGCCCCACATAACCCAGAGGAGTCCTCCTTAGACAACAAAGCTTGCAAATTACCTATCTGGGGGTCTGCTGTCCTCAGTTTGAATGAGGAACAGTTTGTGGACAAGAGCAAGACTGCTCTGACTAGTGCCATGTGCATGGGTAAGGTTCCCGCAATCCCCACTCACCATCTGGCCCGTGGGCTCTGGTATGCTACAGTCATTTGTTAGTTTTAAACTTGATTACACAGCATGCCAGAATGTGCAGCTGAGCAAGTCTGGCCAGATGCTTATCAAGTGCAAATCGGTGCAAATGTGTATTTATATCAGCTGAGGCTGTGCACCACTCTTCATGATGACCCATGTGTCCATCGTACGCTCACAGACTCAGAAGACTCACAGAGCTGAAGGCTAAAATGACTATTTGACTATTAGATCAGCTGTTTTGACCTTCCCAGTATCACTGGCCATTAGTTTTCACCCAGTTACTCCTGGATGGAGCCCAGGAATTTGCCTTTGACTAACACATAATTTGCGTTTATCTAAAAAGGACTTTTGAATGAGATCTGTTGTTGATTTCAAGATGTCCAAACACAGCCAATCCTCTCCTTCAGGTGAGAGTTTCTTGCTGTGGCTTTTGCTTTTTCATAGAAAGCATGCAGTTTCTATTTAAACCTGACCTGCTCTATCAGGCATTATCTTCTTTTGAAATCATGAACAATTTGTTCATGTTCAAGCCACAGTGTCCAGTAATTTGTAATCATTTTTATGTTCACTCGGTGTTTTCAGGCAAAAATATATTCTTCTGTGGGTTGAAAATTGTTTATAGCAAAAATTATGCAAAGTATTTGACATTCTCCATGAAAATAATTGTACGTTAAAAGCACGTGTACATTCCTTGACATTGATGACACTGGCTCATCAACCCACCTATTTGTCTGATCAGTCACATTACCCCACCTGCCTTAATCCTTGAATTCTTCCCTGTGATATCAGTAGCAACAGCAAAGTCTCTAATGGGCTTATACTGTGACATGCTTGTCTCTTGTAAAGTAATTGATCTGTTCACACCTTTCTTCAAATTTCTTCTTACAGTTGTTGCAAGCAACTGTACAGAAGGGCCTGTGGTCTGATCCAGCACAGGGGCTCTTGTAAGCAAAACTATGCATATGGAAGGGTTTTCTTGCTATCACTTTCCTCTCTTCAGCTACTAGAGGGTTGGGGTACAGACATGAGCCTTATTTTTAGGTGTCATTATACCAGTAGGATTGTGTTTTAATGGAGACAGTGGAAAGACCTGTAATAACACATTCAAAATGCACTTTCTGCAAATAACATGCAACAGTGACTTAAAATTTGCCTTGTCTACAAACATCTCTGCCAGTAAACTGATTTGTGAGATTGCTCATGGAAACACAGCAGAAAAGGGGAGTGAACTCAGCAGAAAGGAATTAATTAAAAATTTGAAAGAAGATTTGTGGGTCATTCCTCAGGACCCGTTAACAGATTTAAAGGCAGCTTAGCAGCGAGCTGAGCTGGGGGTTTGGTTTCACAACCCCAAGCAGTGTTGTGCAAAGGTGTCTGTGCTTGCATGGCTCGAGGTGGCATGGGAGTTTCTGCTGGTGCACATAGATATCCAGCCCCTGGGTACTTATGGACAGAGACCATATCATGTTTCTGACCACAGCAGCTTTCTTGGTCATTTAGGCACTGCCAGAGGTACTGATTCAAGTCTTGGAAAACAGAAACAAGAATAACAAGCTCTCTGCCTTTTTTCCCTCCTGTGTAGGCCCTGTAGAGGAAAGAGCCTGATTAATTTATAGGGTGAATTGTTTGTTTAGATTTGCAAGTGTGCTAATGAGTGGGCTTGTGGGTGTGTTGTGTTTTGCACCCACGTGGGTGGGTGCAGAAAGCTCGTTGATGGAGGGCTGCGCTGGGGATCTGAGTTCTCCAGGGAGTGTGCAGGAGCCGATGCGGTTGTTCTCACTGCTCTGGGAGTAACACAATGCATCTGAGGCCCAGAGAAACCCGGTTTCCAGCATACACAGAACCCCATCCTCCAAGTCAACTGCCTGCTTGCTCCTGCACAGCTTCTGCGGGGTTATGCAGAAAGGCACATTTCCTCAGCAGCTCAAACAAAACCCATGGCAGGTGCCGAGTATTGGGGCAGAGACCTTGAAGGTGACTCTGTCTTCACTGGTGGCCAATACAAACGAGGGAGCAGCAGGGTGATGTTCTCACAGTAATCTGTGTTGCCAGGGAGACCAGAGACTGTGTTTTGTCAACTGGAGCTTTTCCAGGATGCCTGGCTTCTTCACTAGATATTAGCTGCAATAATCAGTCACGAATGCCTGGATCACTGTGCTGAGACCTGTGTCTGATAGGATAGGACACCATCTTCTGGCAGGATGCAACTGGAGGTGGGAGTGTTTTAGTAATGTGGTTATCTGGGAGTTACATAGCAGCAAGGCATCCACGGGGACTTCAAAGCTACAGGCAGACTTAGCAGTCTGGGGCTGATGTCCTTAGTGGCAGGTGGTGCTATGGAAATGCATAAGTGCTTTGAAGTATTTCCTTTCTTTTTGTAAGCATCAATTTGTTTGCCACTTTCCTGCTTTCTCCTGGCTGCCACAGCTCTCCATTCCTAGGTTCCTTTAATGGAGGCACACAGTGTGTAGCACCTCGTAACAAATTATACCATTCCCTGCCTATGGAGGCATCACCCCAGAAGAGCTGCTCCTGCTCCTGCAATGCAGCTCCAAACTGGTCTGAAGCCTGTTTATGTTACTTAACTGATCAGACATCTCTTCTTCCCATGGATTAAAAACAACAACAACAACAACAAAAAACATTGCACTTCGATTTATTTAAAAAAAAAAAAAAAAAAAAAAAAAAAAAGGATTTTTCCCAACTAGCATTTGTCTCCCAAACAGCTAACAGGAGATCTGAAACACATAAACAACAAAAACAGAATTCAGATAAAAAGCATAGATCTAAGGCTGCAAGGGAAGATTAATAAAATTCAGCTAAACAAAAATAATCATGTAAAAATATCTTTCCAGAATGATATGGCTCTCTAAACAAAGCTTCCAAACCCATCAGTCACTAAAAGCGTAGGAAATTCAAAGCGAGTGTGAAGATATGAGAAGCTCTAATAGAAGTAAATACAGAATTGCACGGTGAAGCAACCCTAAGTTTGACTCCAGCAATGATTTGAGAAAAATCAGACACTCTGAGACTAACCTTGTCCATCCATTACCCACAGTGTCATCAGATCAATGGCCACAAAACTAGAATGCTTTATTCTCCCTCGCTCTGAGGTTGTGCTGACTCTGGCCCTTCTTTACAGCCATGCACACTCTACAGAAAAACACATATTTCACAAATTCCTCACCAGACAAATAGCCCATTGAAACCATCACTCTTCACTTGTCATTCTGATTCTATTTACCCCAATTAAAAAAAAAAAAAAAAAAAAAAAAAAAAAGGACTGCAAAACAACTGCAAAACACAGGACCCGTGAAAATGAATCTCGTAGAAGGAGAGCCTGACTCCTTGGGGAGTGCTGGGCAGAGCAGTTCTCACTGCCTGGCACTTCCACGATGCAAGGAGCTTCACGCCAGCAGAGATACCCACTCAGGTCTCCCAGAGTGGGGGAAGAGGGTTGTCTGGTCCTACTTCAGCTCCTAACAGCTCCCCCATAGCTGAACTGGTGCAGTCCTTCTGCCTCCATGCCCGCATTGCAATGTGCTCTGCAGTGGAGCACAATTTTGCCATTTTGCAGTTGGAAAGGATCTTTAAAGAGGGCACAGGTACTACTTTGGAGCTTCTCTCTGTTACCAGATAGCTATAAAGAAATTTTTGAGTATGTGGCTACCAGGACCATTTTTAGTGCCCTGGAATACCTACAGATGTTCTCTTTTATTTTCAGGCACTGCAACAGAGGGGAACAGCATAGTGAATGGCCAGGAGCTGGGAATATGGGCTTTGGGACACCCAGAGGATGCCCTGGCACTGGAGGGATCTGGTGGCTCTTTCCAGACAGCTGTATCATGGTGTTGCATCTAATAGAGGCCTCCCTGCTACACATCAGGCAAGCTCTGCAGGTGTCAGTGAGCAGCTCGAAACAGAGAACCAAGTCCAACGTTGGACTTGACACCTAACTCTATGGCTGGATCCAAAAGACATGAAGCATTACTTCAAGGAGACCTTAAGTGAAACAGAGCTGAATTATCTATTGGTTTAAACAAGCCTCAGCCAAAAGAAAGCTGCAACATCTGCAGGCACAAAAGCACTAGACTAGACTTTGCTGTGAACAACATTTCAAACAACAACAAAAAAATGCTGTTCTAGTATCACTGTTTTTCTGACTGGGTCTGATGATAGCACTGGTTGTTTTCTTCACAGGGAGAGCCATCAAAAAATAGTCATCTTTTCCCTCCTCCCTGTTGAATGGCTCTATAACCTTGGTGTGAATTTATAGTCTGTCATTGCCTTTTGAGATGCCATATGTGCAAAAGAATGAGAGGGAAGGAGACACTTTGTTTCTGAAAATGATGCCATGCTTTGCACTATTACAGCATTGTGGACAATGTATGTTATTTAAGCAGCCAGAAGAGGTCTTGGGTGAAAAAAGACCCCATGGCAAGCACAAATGTCTCTGTTCTTGGGGGCAAAGAAAAAAAAGAAACATAGCACAAAACCCCCTGCTACTTAATGTAATTTAATGTAATTTAATTCATTCCAAGAGGGAGAAAGTTCTGAATTGTTTTTAATTATTTCCCACAGATAAATCTTTTCTGACAGGAAAGATTCATCAGTACCCAGTGAAGGGCAACTCTTTCTGAGGGTAGGAATTCACTGAAAGCTTTTCAGCTTGAGGGTGACTTTCTAGCCAGCAGATTTATGAAGAAACTCCGATCACACCTGAATTTTTGAGTCCCTTAACCTTGCTTGACCCTACTGATTTGGTGTCACCTTGTGGATTTTGCTAGTCCTATCTTCTCCTGCTTGGAAAACAAATGCCAAAACAAACTGCAAATACCTCTGCCTCTGCTTTTGCTATTCCTCTGGCTATTAACTATTATTATTATTGTTATTACTAGAATTAAAATAGAAGCCCCTGGACTAGAACTCTACTGAACAAACACAAAAGAAAAACACAAGTTTCTTGACCTGTAAGGTTTAAGATTTATTTGCTGGCATCACTGGGACAAATGACCCATGGCAAAATGGCTTAGCCTTCACAGCCACTGGAGCTGGATTGCACCTCTGAGATCCACTACCCTGTGCTTGCAAATTACATTGCCATGAGGCAGTGCCCAGCGGTGTGTGCTTGGGTGTGCATGTGCTAATGATGTACCTCCTACCCCTTCCCAACCTTTTCAAGTAGAGGCAGTGGCATTGGCAGCACAGACTGAAGGTTATGTGTCAGGGTATGTGTAGGTGCCAGAAAAGATCTTCGGCCATTCACCAAATTCAATTATCTGGTATGTCTTATTAGGAGAAGGGCCTTGTGGAGACACCTGGAAAGTCATATTTGGTTTGTTCTGATATGTTGAACACTGCTGGTCCTAGCAGTCAGCCAGCTTTTTTAACCAGACACAGGTCCTGAACCACAGGATACACACAATGCTTGCCATGCTCCTTGATGCAGGAGCTCTGAACTGCCCCAAAGCTGCATTCATATGTTCAAGGGACTCATGGCCAAGACACAGATTCCTGCTGAGGAATAGGGCAGATGAGCTCTGACTATGATGAAGCTGTCCATTCTGGAGTAACTTGTCTATACAGCCCTCTTACATCAATAGTGCTTGTGGTACAGCATACATGTACATGGTTAGGTGATCAAATGCACAGTGTAGAGTGTAGAGGTTGCTTCTGGTGCCCAGGTCTGGAATTATGGATAGGTCATGTTTCCTGTAGTTACACTGTCAGGTACCTCCAGACAGAGAACACAGATACATGAAATATTTCACCTTGGTATTAAAATTAGAGCTTTAACAGTTTAAATACAGCTTCAAAATAACTAGTTTTTGAAGAATCTGAATGTTGATAGAAACGGTCAAGTTACTATGACTTCTTTTTAGGGTCTTGGCAAGCAAGCATGGGTCAGTTATGACCTTACTATTATCACTATTAATCATAGTATTATTTACTATAATACAATAATTGTAGTTTTTTTATTTAAAAAAATATTTTTTATTTATCTATTTTTTGCTTTTTGTAATTTTCCCACAAAAGAGATGCAAGTCCTGCGAAGAGATTCTAACCTGCCTGTTCATGGCTTGCTTTTAGATACTTTTCACAGAGCCTTACAAATAGTGCTTGGACTACATACTGAAAGACGCTGGGATAAAAACCAAGAGAACTCCAGAAAGAGTCACCCTTGCCCAGGTGTAAATATGAATATCTTTAGGTTTCATATTGTGCTCTGCACAGTGGGAAGCTAGTCTCAGTCTAGGGCTTTGACGTGTTATTACAAAGACAGTAATGCATAAACAAGTGAGAATAAAACACAAATAAAAAGAAGCAGACACACGTGAACAGGGGGAGCACAAAGTAACAGCAAGGCGGTTAATTAATGAAAAGCTCAAAGAGCAGGCAGTTCATCCCCTCTTCCAGACTATTAGAAAATGATATCATTTGTGTCAGATGATGTCTTTCGGGTGCTTTTCTGTGAGGTCATCCTCCCTCCACGCTGGCAATTGACCGGTGACTTGTATTTAAATATGCAGAATCCACAGAGCGAGGCACAAGAACTCCTTTTAACTTGTTACATGTCTGAATCAATCCATCTGGCTAAATAATAAATTAACATAGCCAAGCCCGAACCAAGGAGAGCCGAGAAGGGGTCACTGCCTGCATGAGCTGGGTTTGCAGCCTCGGCTACTGGCTAGGCCGTGCCCCCGTTGTTTATAGGATTACAAAGCAGTAATTGCTCAGCTGGGGTGCTCAGGGCTGAGCCTGTGATTCCTCCCCAGGTAGGAGCAGATAAGCCTTTGTGGTAGCTTTTCGCGCATCTTTAAGGAAGCAAAGTGCCTCGTTAATTGTAGGTGTGGCAGGGCTTCTCCCCGCTGGGCTCGAAGCAGCAGGAGGCCTTTCAGCCTTGGGGACAGGTGCTGAGGCTCATCTCCATCAGGTGCCCTGTCTGCAGGGCGGGGGCAAGGCAATCTAGCAGCCCTGAGGGCTACAAAAAGTCTGGCAGGAGGCGTTGCTTGGGTTTGGAGGGTCACGGAGGAAGGGTTGTGGCTGCTGTGAGCTACAAGGGGTAGGCTGGTTAGTGTGCTCTTGCCCTTTATTGTTGGGGTGAGGGCAGCCGGTGTTTGGGTGTTATGGTAAGGAGGTGGGAAGAGCCAGCCGGTCGTGTCGGGAAGGCAGCCAGCTCCAGAAATATGAAGGGTCTGGCTTACAGCAGCTGTGTCAGATGCTTTCAAAAACGCTTACAGGCTAGATCCTAAAAACGAGTTAGGGAAACAAAAGGGGAAGATAGAAAAACTTCATGGGCTTGTGGACTGTGCATGGAGCGGATCAGCTGCTTCAACAAGCCGACCTGTGGCTTTCTGCTGCTCCTGTGTAGAAAGAAGGCAACCACCTCCCAAAGGTAGTGTCTGGGGTGGGGAGCTCCACTTGCTGCTCCACGTGAGGAATTTGTGAGCCTCGAGTGAAAACAGCCCCTCTGAACTCCTACTTACAGGGGGGTGTGCTCGCAAGTGCAAGCATAGTAAAGGTAGTGAAGTGCTCGCCCCCTCAGGTGGTGGGGACGACCCCTGTGTTGCAGCTGGCTTTGTCAGCCAGGAGGGAGGAAGATGCTGTTAGTGCATCGCACAAGTGCAGGAGGTAGCTCCTGGTACCGTCCTGGGGAAGAGGAATGAGGGGGTGGCCCCTGCAGCCCAGTGCTGTAGCCTGAGTTGTGTGTATTTATTGATTGAAGGAGCAGGTTTCTTCCATATATTCATAGAGGCTGGTTTAGCCTGAGCTGGGACTCAGAGACTGTGTCTTTCTTTCTCTGGTTATGATTTATGACTTCAATCCAATTTATGGCCATTTACAAGAATGCTGAACTGGCTGTAAATCAGTAAAAGACCATAAAATACTCATGAGAACTGCTGAAATCCATCTGGGTGAGCTTCCTTCCCTCCCAAGAGCAGCCAGCTGAGGGCAGGAAGATGCAGCCCTCCCATCAAGCCAGCTAGCAGAGACGGGGGGTGGGGACGAGAAGTGCTTGGCTGGAGGACAGGGTGGAGGGAAAGGAGGCTTGTTTTCTGAGAGCATGCAGGACTCAGGTGAGCTGTTGTCTGAGGAGAACTACAGGAGTAACAGCAGCTCTGCAGGGCTTCCTCACAGGAGCTTCAACTGAGAGCAAGGTTTGCATGAGGTCCATGGCCTCTGGTGGAGTCTGATTCTCTTAGAGCAGCTCAGCGTCTTATTGAGTCGCTGTTGTTTGTGGGGAGCATAGAGATAATATTCCCAGTTGTTTTTATTCTTACTCATTGCTCCAATTATGTATTTGTGTAGCATATTGCTTTGGGTGTGACAAGTTAAAACCACAAGACCTCAGATTTTTTTAAGGTCTACTTGCCTATGTTGCTCCTCAACAAGGAGCATGCTCAGTGTGTGATGAAGCCCTCCAAGCAAGGGGCTTTGTTGTGCCAAACTGTATGCTCACACCAGCAGCAGGAGGCGATGCAGTGTATTACAGAACTGATTGGGTTGTATTTATTGGGATTAAAATCCCATCTTTGTCTTGTTTGCAGTGCAGACTTTCTCCTCGAATACTAAAAATGCCTTCATTTCCAGGGAGCAGTGACCATATAGAGAGAAGTTTTATTTGCCGCATAAATGTGTTCCAGTATTGATAAACTTTCTATTAGATAGGCAAAATGGAATTCAATGGGAGGGTTAGCAAGTCTTTCTTCTTCTTTACCCTGCTATAACTTTGAGGATCAAGGAATAGTGAAACACCAAGACAGAAGGCAACGTGAGGGTCAGCAAGTCTAGTGCTGCTCTTGATTTCTACCAGCAATGGATTATGGAATAGGAGCAGTATGGAATAACTTGAGTTGTCCAGAAGCATCCCCAAAACGCTCTGTAACAGAACCCTTCCCTACATCTAGTGTGTAGTCATTTTCAGTTCTTAATACAAGCAATGGGAAGTGAGACGAGCATGACAGAAGGAGACTAAACACTCCAGATTGCTTTGTTCTGAGTCATAAAGAAAGGAATCTTTTGTTAAATGCTCCCAAGTGGGAATACCAGATTCAAGGACTTAGCTTGCTCAGGTGTCTAGGACATGAGATCCAGAAGGGTGCAATCTTGCTCCTCCTGGGTAGTGGTGTTTAAGCTGTTGGGTTTGCCTACTGAATGTCTGAGAAGTCTCAATGTGGTAGCCAGCTGTGGCAGGTTCATTTGGTCTGGCATGTCGCACCTTCACCACTGTGTGATGAAGATCCCCAGATCGGGGAGCTGTCTAATATGGGGTGCTTGGTAGGAAGGGCTAAGAAAAATATGTTCAAAATCCCAGGTCTCAGCATGACTCATGGCTGTGTTTGCTCTGATAGTTCTTCCCCAAGTCCTGGTGCTGTGTTTGAATCACAGCTCAGAAAAATACTGATTTAAAGAGCACCCTGCACAGAGGCCTTCCCACAACCCTCGGCATGATGTCCCTGGAGGTAATTACCCTTGCTGTTAAACATTGCTGGTCCAAGTCTGCCCAGCTGCAGATCCGTATCTGTCTTGCTGATTGTGTCTGTGCCAAAATGTTGCAGTGCTTCACCTCTCAGCCAGTAGTTTGGATCAGGCTGGCTCAGGAAGCCATTCACCTCTGGGGTACTGCTGCAGTTTGCCAAGAGCAATGAACCCCGGCCAGTGCCGTGTGTCTCTTTTCTTTCTTGTATGCAATGCCTTGGGGAGAGATAAGCGATTGTGCTGTCTACGCACTGCCTGTGACCCTGTAGTGCCCTGAGAATGAAATTCAGGCTCTGCTCTACTTCACATTCAAAACAACAGTAGAAAATAGCTTCCACTTTCTTCATTTCTGGGGGCTCGGGCTTGTGGTTGATAACGAGAAATCGCCATGGCTGAGTGGTGGGAGAGCAAGCAAGCCTGAAAAGAATGTTTCCCTTATCCCTGTGGCTAGGGCAGGCTTGAAAAGCAGTGCTGATCACCTGGCTGCCTGGATGGGGCTAAATCTATGCCAGGAGAGCTGTGGCCAAGAGTGAGGGAGGGAAGAAAACTGCTGGTAAGCTGCTGGAAAGCTGGGAGGAACCTGCCCATCCACATTGCATGGGCCATCCTCCGCCCATCTGATATAGGGTGCAGGCTTTGGGTTGGTGCATGCTGCTCTGTCCATCACTCAGCTGCTCTGGATGCCGGACTTCTGGGGAAGGAGAAGCAAATTAAGTCAGCCTTGTGGATTCTTTGCTGCTGTGAACTTGACTGGGCTCTTTCCAGGGTATCACCATGGAAGAGATGTGCAGCTGCTGCTGTGCTGAGTCTTTAATAGGCTGCCTGAACCCAGGCCCCCTTTTTGCTATGCCTACTTAGGAAATAAGCAATCTCCTCCTGTTACCACTGGTTTTCTAAGGAGACTTCCCTCTTGAGCTATTCCTTATAGACAAGCCAGCAGTGTCACTGTCCCATGATGAAAAATCCCAGGGCTGCAAATTTCCCTCTCATTGACAGGTGTTTTCCTCTCTTTTATTAGAGGAATTAGATAACCATCGTATCAAACCTACAGCTCACTGCATGTGCCCTTAATGCTCTGTGGGGAGCTCAGTTTAAAATTGGGAAACCTGAAAGTCAGTGATGTTATGAGTACATGAAACTACTGTTAAGGGTTTGGTTACAATTAAGGGATTATATAGTGCATGGTTCTCTGGCAATGGAATATTCTGCCCTGTCTGCTGCAGCCTGACATTTTAATTCAAAATCTAAGGAGTCTACAGTTGGTTTGCTCTTTTATTTATTTCAGATTGAGTTGTGTGAATAATAGATTTTTCAATTCAATGACTGGACAAAAAAATAAAGTAAGATGAAAAAGAAAATGTTAGGTTCCATTGACCAGAGTTACCTTATTCAATCCAAAATTGAAAAAGGTTTGTTTAATTGTAGGGAGAATGTTAATTTATTTGCTGCAAAAACGTACTTTTGTAAGCCTGGACTGTTTTGAAAATACTGGTAATGCTTCAAAAGTTGAAGAGAACAAACTTTCTCTGAGATATGTGGTACCCATCCTTCCACACTTCACTTTTTTTCTTTTAATAAGAAGTATTTGTCAAAATTGACCTGAGCTAACTTGGAGCCTCATAAGTGGAATATGCTCAGAAGTGTGCACAGAATATCCTGACAGGCTTGGTTTGTGGCTTGACTGTTCCAGTGAGTTTGTAGAGTTCCCAGTGCCACAGGAGCAAATAGTCTCATCTGGAGTGAAATGCAATTCCTAATAAGTTCTGCAGCACTCAACTATAGTTTCAAAGTCAAGCCTCACATAAAGTAAACATTTCTGCAAGCTAAAATGAGGTGCACCGATATGCTGCAAGCCTCCTTGCTTCAGCTGCTTTCCACAGATGTAGCTGATTTGGACATAGTAAATAATTTGTTGTATGGGAAGGTATAAACTCGTGTTGTTTCTTCCAGAGCTGAACTGTCTGTGTAGGACACAAAAGCTTACTTTGGTAAGTGAATTGATCAAACCTGATTGTGATGCATACACAGGAAACAGATTTGTTGAAAGTGAAGATCACTGTTCCTGAGTAGCTGAGAATTATGCACATCCTATTATTTTTGTTAACCCATCTGTCCTGCTTTCCCCCACGTTCTTTTATTCTGTTCTTGTCTTTAAGGTTAGCTTTTTCTGTAGGGTAGTCATTTAGTCTGCATTTGTACAACTAATGTTGCTAAGTTACGTCACCAGTGTGTCTCAGTGTATGTCCTGTCTCTTTGCACGTCCTTCTTGGCCCTGACTGTGTGAGCAAATGTTCTGCCTTTGGAAGAGATCTTGGTAGTTTTGTTCAGAGTGATTTGGGGAAGCAATCTGAACACCTGGTTTGTTGGCCAGATGAAGGCCATTTTGGGGACTCTGTTGGTCCTCGGCAGCCAGGTGTTGGGGTTCAGTGGCAATTCCTAAAGATGTGGCCTTGTACTGCTGGTGTGTAATGTTTATGGGGAGCCAGTTGTTTGGAATAGGCTCAGGCTACCAGTTTTACTTCTACTTGAAACCAACCTTTAAGGTTCCACATTCCCTGCTTGTTGGCAGTGCTAATAATATTCACTTCAGTCATTTGTTAGTGATTTACAAGGAGATTATGGCAGTGTACCTTTCTATGATGAGAAAAAGATATGGAGATAGACATTTATCCATCATAATCTGGAAACCCGAGGTGGTTACTTAAGTCAAAGTGGATATAGATGCCCAGGAGTGAATAAAGGCAAAGCTTATTCAAAACTAAAGGTAAACAACAGCGTAAGACACAGGTAAATGCAAGGCCCAGAAGCCAGCCAGAATTAAACAGGCCAACTTAGTGTGCAGTGTCTAAGCCATTAGTAACTAGCAGGGAAGAGCTCCTGAGGTTGATTCAGACCTGGCACACAGCAGCTCACAATTGGCTCATCTGTGCACTGGTGCAGATGGTAGCAGCTGCTGTTGTAGTAGGTTTCCCCAGCCCAGTATTACAACCTGTTGCCAATAAGGGGAAAAAAGGCAGAAAGTGGTAAGGTTTTTCTAAGCCTCAGCCTAAAGCCAACTTCACCCATTCATGATGCTGAAATTGGGAAATGGCACTCATAGCAATGCATGCAAATTGTCTGAAATGGGATCAATTCTTTTCCGTCTTGCTCTTTTGCTTTGATTTCCATGTTAGCTCTCCTTTTGCTTGCCTGTGTTTTCCCTCCGTGTTTGACCTTTCCTCCCCAGTCCCCTGGCCTTTTCTATTCTAAGCTGATAAGAAGGAGCTCAGAGTTGATATGCAGGAATCCCTGGACACAGCTATTTTTTTCATCAGTAGTTAATTTTCCACTTCTTTTATTTCCTTTGAGATTCAATACATCTACTTTCATGCTTCTGTGATTCAGTTTGTGGAGGAGACAGACAAGGAAATGCTGAATAAATCTCTTACCTTCTCTCTCTGGATCCTTTACTCCCATCTTTGCATTGCCCGCTCTCCTTTTCTTCGTACACCACAGTTTTTGCATAACTTGTGGATTTTTTTGGTGATTGTTGGCTTTTTTTCCTTCTTAGGGCTCTGGCTTAGGACAATTAGGGATGCT
This sequence comes from Oxyura jamaicensis, assembly GCF_011077185.1. Taxonomy (NCBI): domain Eukaryota; kingdom Metazoa; phylum Chordata; class Aves; order Anseriformes; family Anatidae; genus Oxyura; species Oxyura jamaicensis. The sequence goes on from NC_048893.1 coordinate 84,542,057, forward strand.
GAGAGGAAATCAGAGATAGTTATGTTTGGTTGAGTAGTAGTTGTTGGGAGCTCCAGCCCTCCCAGACTTTCCCTTTGCTTGCTTTAGAAAGCTGCTGCATGCCTTCACTCAGAAGCTTCTTCAGTCCTGTACCATGCCAGTTCCTGAAGATTATGCAGTTTGGTTAGTGCTCTCCATAAATACCATCCCTTTCAAGGCTTTCTTCTTTATGATAGAAGAAGAACTTTATTAGAGAGGAGAGGCTGCACACTGTGGAAATGCATCTCCAGCAGTAGGAAGGAGGAGGAGGGAGATGGGAGTGAGAGGGAGGGGCAGAAGAAGGAAAGAAAATGATCAAAATGTCACTCCTGCAACATTAAGCTCAACTCTTTACATCTAATTTATCACCTTCTCATATGCCCTGAGACTGCGTAAATACAGTTTATTGGGCTACCATGTCCCTAGTAGGTTCCCTGCTGTTTTTTTTTTTTTTTTTTTAGTGTAGAGGCAAGTTATCTACTAGAAAATAGTCTGCTTAGTCTATAATCAAGCACCGTCAACTGCCATGTCATTACTGATAGAGGGTTGCTAGCTGGTTATACTAGACTAATGTTTGTAGCATTTGACTATGTTAAAATAGCTGAAGTCACAGGCTAACAGTACCTGTCATGTCTGAGGGGAACACGTGTTGATTTCTGAGTAACTGTCTAGTGGTGTGATTTTTAGGAGGCATGTCTGAGGGAGCACATATGGGCAAGGAACTGCCAAATGCATTTCAAACTCGTCTGGGAGAAGTCTGTTCAACAGCCAGACAGGACTCAGACATAGTGTCCAAACAGAAGCAAGTAGATATTCAGATTATTAACAGAGCACAAGAGGATACAGGATTATTTCATGCATGCACTAGAAAGATTTTTGAAACTGTAGTCCAAATGTCCCACTTCATATAATGGAGCCAATAATGAAGTCCACAGGGAGAGCACAATATGACAAGGATTAGCATCTGGGCTGTTTGAAGGCTAAAATCCTTTCTAATTTTTCTGATTTTTTTGGTGGTCATATGTGCTGATGGACTAAGAGGTCAAAATGTGGTGGTTGAAGTGTTTGCCTCAAGCTACAAGAAACCTCTGGGGTTACTCATTCAAGACTATGGAATGGAGATTAATCTTCTTCACCAGAGAAGCTCTGATAGGAAAATTCACAGCAGTTTCCAAGCTACCAGTGTGAGATATTATTAATGTCCAGTACAGCATGAAGTGGCCTCTGATCTGGAGTCTTCATCCTTAACCCACTGCTTTCACATTCAGGACATAAATCCTTTTCCTTGGGTCATCCCTCTCTAACAAAATCTTTCCCCCATCTTGTTTCTTTAGTGAATCACCTGAACTACAAATAACTAGTCTTTACAGCTGTTCTAATATACAGATCCATTGCAATGGTTAATGCTGTGCCTAAGTATTGTGGAAGTATCCCACTAGCTGGCATTGTGAGTAATCTTTGACTTGATTTGAATGCTGAAGTTCCTTGTTCCTAAAGTGAAAGTCCTCAGCATGGCTTGGTGAACAGCCCTGGCAGAAGAGGCCGTGCTAGCCCCAAAAGGAACAGTATAAGGTCTGGTCATGAGATAAGTAGCTGCTTAAGAACACCCCAGGAGGAATGAATCCTCTTGCTTTCTATGGCTGAAAAGAGGGAGATTTATGGCATTTTTATTCAGCTATGCAAACGTGACCTGAGCTCCAGGGAAAGGTGTATTCTATAAATCTGGAAAAAGATCTGTCACTGAAACAAAATGTTTATATGCCTCAAAGGAGAGTCTTTTTCTATGTGCTAAGTTGTCAGTTATCTTTAACTGAGGATATTTGGATACAAGTTTGAGCCAAGAAGCAAGTAATTCACTTTGGGCTCCAAACAGACCTGGCACACTAATGGATTATTTTGTGTTGCTGCTGGGCCAAAAAGTTAGCGGAAGCAGTTGGAGTTTAGCCAGGACAGAAATTTTGCAATAGTGTTGCCAAAACAAGGCATCTATACTTTCTCCTTTGGTATCATTTTGGTCAAATCTGAAATGCCTTTTTTTAATTCCCCTCAAAATGTCAGCTGCATTTGCAGGATAACTGCTATTAAAATGTTTTTATATAGGGCATTTTAGGCCTTTAGGAGGACATGGTGATCATCACTTTAGAGAAGCAGGATGTAAAAATGTCCTGAGGTTTCCCAAATAACATTTGTATGGTGGTGTGGCTTTTAAACCAGATACAAGAATGGATATTCCTTTGCTTAGTAGGGTATTAGTGGGGACTGATGCATGCAAAAAAACTGGTGGTCTTGAAAAATCTTACTCCACTGATCTCAAGAGATCTCTTCCAGTCTCATATCCTGTGATTCTGTAATTAAGCCACAATTAGTGGCAGCTCAAACCAAGTAACCAGCTTGAATGGGATCTTGGAAACAGATCATTTTAACCCTCAGAGTGAATTAAAACCCAGCTTTGGTGAGTTAAGGTTTCAGACAAATGGGTGCAGAGCTGGTACATGCTTTCTGGTTTTCCTGTTGCCTGACAATAGATGAGATTGTCTGCAGCTTGGACAACACCAAAATAAGAGACACTAATAGCCATGTTTATTCTTGTAGCAGAGAAGGGATTTGGCAATCTTAGCTATCTGCAGATTAGGCAAGGGTCTTGGATGTGCCCAACATTTGGGTAAGTCTAATGTCCCATCTACAGTACTAGCAGAACTGGTCTTAATCTTTACACATGCTTGCTGTTTGAAGTATAGATGGGAGTCTAAGACTTGTTGACTGTGTCCTAGATTAAAAACAAAAATCCCAAACATGTCCAAAACTTGTATGAGGAACTTTTTTCCATTGCTGAGGAATCTGTTTGTCCTAGCACTTGCTTAGCTAGCACTCACCACTCCTCATTGAGAATTGTGTTATGTACACGCCTGCTTGCTACACTTACTCTGGAGGTGAGTGTTTCTGGATTGGGTGAAATTTAACCATACCTGTATGTGCACACCAGTGAAATATTTAATAGAAATGGTTATCATATGAAATGGTGAGCTTTATAAGAAGAGGTAGCAAGGTCTAGATGGTCAAGATAGGGGCCATCCATGGCAGTAATAATACCTCAGTTTAGACAGATCTGGGACACCTCAGTTCAAAATTAGTCCCAGAGATAAGAAATGCAAGTTAACTGCAAGGTTTCATTGGTAGTGATGTATGGAAACTGAAAGTAAGCAAGTGTAAGCTGGCCAGTCCATCTTAGGTTTTAGGATCTTTTGCAGGCATTTAAAGGGTTGGACATGAGGCAAGTGGGCTTGCCATGGTATGTAGGAGTAACAAAGGGTTGTGAGATTGGCTTAGGGAAGTAGGAATAATAAGATGAAGTTTGTGTTGCATAGGGATGTAGAAGATTCACATAACAGTTTAAGGGTGTAAAAGAAATAGATGAAATTAACAATGTGGAAAATTTAGGGGGTAAAAATATTTTCTGTCAAATGTTGCAGGGTATAGTTTTCCAAAGAGATGATAGTAGAATCAGTCAGACCATTCTTTTTGAACTGGTTAAGTCGCTGGGGAAGGTACTTTAAGCCCCTGTAGCATCTGTCATGCAGAGCTGGAAGAAAAAAGAAAGAGGCTTTGATTGGTTTCTGCTGTGTATATTTTCTAGTTTAATTTCTGACCTTTGAGTCTCCCGTGTGTGATTTTTTTTTAACACATATGGTATGCAGTTACGTGTAATGCTAGGGGTGACAAACGAAGTACACAAAAGCCTAGAAAGTTTTAAAATGATGGTATATCTTGCAATGTTAACTGTTACAAAATGTATCAAAGTCCTGTTGACAAATTGGAAAGGGTTCAGATAAGAGCCCACTGGAATGATGCAAAATTTGGAAATCTGCCGCAGAATGAAAGACTTAGGAAACTCAATCTGTTTAGAGAAGATTAAGTATCACAACCATAGGCCTTGCTTACCTACTTAAGATTTCAGCAGTTCTATCAGAGAAAGCAATGACAAGACCCTGTAGTTGCAAGCTACACAATCTACACAAAAGAAAGGTGATGAAGAAAAAGGTAAAGCATTTTTAATGAAGATGATTTTCCTTCGAAGGAAATAACTAGAGACATAGTAGCTTTCCCATATATCAGATGTTCAATTCCAGACTGGGCTGCTGTCTAGAAGAGAGATTCCAGCTTAAACATGGGCACTTTGCTTAATACAGAAAATTTTAATTGAAGTTCAATGATGTGTGCTAGGAAATCAGGCAAAATCATAATCTTTCTTTCTGGTCTTGACATATGAGTTTGTCTTATACAGTGTATGTGGCTTCTCAGGAATAGTATGCAAAGCTATAAAACTGGGATGTTTTCCATTTTCTTTCAGAACTTTTTGACTGTGTTGTTCTCAGAGGTGAGTCTTCTATTACAGTGAGACTGCACACAGAAATGTACTCTTCCCTAGAGTGACATTTCTAGCACAACACAGCTTCCTGAATCTGAAGTCAGTATTTTTCTCACTAGAAGTCTGTTTAATTTGTGGACATTGTCTTTACTGGAACTGGAGGCCTGTACTTGCAGGACTCCCAGTAACATGTCTTAAAACAGAAATGGCACTATGGTTATGGCCTCAGCTTTAAAGACTTTTGTACTGGGGATAGAGCAGTAACACAGCACAAAGATGTCATATCTGGCAGGTATTGTGCCTCAGGCACAAGGGAGGTAGTTCTTATGAAATAGTCTGCAGCATCTCTGACTGGAGAATGGCTGCCACAGTGGTTAGGAAGGACAGGTGGTAAGAAAATGGGGCTTGTTGTGTGGAAGCAAGTGCAAGTACACTAGTGTTCCTGCCAAGGTGTATAAAGCTGGACAAGTGGAGTCAGAGGTGAGTTAGGGTGCTGGGAAGGAAGGATATAGAATTTATGGGAGTGGTTGAGGTGACATGATGCTGAAATGTATTTCACATGAAGAAATAGAAGGCTAAGTGAATGGGTGGGGAAAAGTAGGAGGCTGTAGAAGAGTGTTATTAACGGAGTCATGTTTCTCTACATAGAGCTTGTCACTGAATTTGAAACACTTATCCGTCATTCCCCCCCCCACATACTCAGTCCTGTGGGCTTCAGGGTCTCTACTGCCTCCACAGATGTTTCCAAATGCAGCTCATGTGCTGTACATCCAGAGGAGAGATGTTTTGCCACATGAGCCCCCTGGTATTAAGGATCTGTTTTTCCTCTTTAGGTCTATCACCTAAAGTTTCTTCTTTTTCTGAGCTTTCTTCTCCCATTTGTATCATATGATGTTGATGTTGACCTACACTGGAAGAGTGAATTTGGGAAAAGAAATACAGCAGCAGAGAGAAAGTGAGAAGTCCGGACAGGTGACTGTCAACAGAAGTATAAGATCACTGGTGAATGGAAGGCAAGTGTTTTCAAAATTAAGGTTGTGCCAGTGGAAAATGAGATGAATGTGATATATAGTCCTTGCTAGTCCTCCTCAAGTGCTAACTCCTCAGGCTAAGACAAAATGGAAATGACCTTCTATGACCTTCCCCTTGGTTAGATGTCTTTTTTGTGTTGGATTAAAGGGTTGCAGTAATCACAGTTTTCCCAGTGGTGGCTTGAGGTGCTACAAGGGCTGATGGGAATTGTAGTTTGGGGGCATTGTTTTTTTTCCTGCCTTCTATGTTCTGTGATATTTGTCCTGTAACTCCAAATATTAGCAGTTGGTGGTGTTTGTGGGCTGAAGTCTGATCAGTCTGGGTGCTTTATCTCTGCTGGATAAGCTTTGAACCCATATAAACAAACTACTTACCCTTAATACCTTGGGACTATTATGCGTATGTAGGGGGACAGGGAGGTTCTGTCATCCTGCATTTTTATGTTTAAAGCAGAATCCCTATTTTCCTAATAGAGAACTGTACTGTCTGCCACATATATCCTTTTTTTTGGAAGGGTTTTTTAGCCCCTTGGCTGTAAGTTAACTCACAAGGATGTGATCTCTTATCCCAAGGCCATTTCTTCTTTCCTTCCAAGCTCTGTCTGCTGTAGGGTGATACAAAATGCCTGGCAGAAGCAGTTGAGCCGAAAGAGATGGTACAATTCACTCCACCCTTTAGGAAAGAAATGAAAGACAAATAGTAGGGGTCCAGAAGAGGAGGGTGAAGGCACTCTTTTTTCCTAGCACAGAAGGATTGGGGTGTAGAAATAAACTGCCAGGGTGAAAGCTGCTGCTTCTGGGTGATAAGCCACCTAGTCAGAATCAGCTGGGAAGGGTGTCCTGGAGAACAAAGGCCTTTCTGGTTGGCATGCTTAGAGGCAGGGTGATGAAACAGCTGGCAGAGCTAATAACAAGCCTGCTTTGAATCACTGGGGTCTCCATTTCCAACCAGAACTGGCAGAGCTGTAGGGAGGTGGAGACTAGTGAGGCCTACAGGTGCTTCTGCAGGGAAAAGAGGGCTGGGGAGATGCTGGGTAGGACCTGAAGGAGTACAGAGCTGGGGAAAGGAAAATTGGACTGGGTACAGCTGGGAGTATGTGTGGGAAGGTGAGTGGGACCGGAGGGGGGTAGTAAGTGGTAAGAGGGGGGTAAAACTTGCTGCAAATGCAGTTGATGTCAGTATTTTTTTTTTTTTTTTTAAAAAAAAAAAAAGGTCCCTTGGCTGGGACTAGTATCCTCAATAAGATTTGGAGTCTTATTCCCTGCTGCCATAGTTACTCATCAGTACCACCTCCACACAACACTTTGCTTGGCTCATAGGGCTCCTTTCCCTGCTGGTGAGGAGGGAAGGGAGGATCTCAGTGTCTCCATGCCCTTGTACTGCTGTCACCTTCCCTAGTAGATCTAGCTTGAGTACAGAAATCAGACAGATGTTGCAATGCTAAATAGTGCCCAGATATTTACCCATAGGTTCTCCTGTAGCTTTACAGGTCCTTTATTGGAAAGTAACAAGTATTTCAAACCTAAACTTTCCAATGAGGGGGAGCAACGTGGGAAAACACTGAAATACTGAAGGATGAAGAGACGAGCTCTGCAGAGCTTCAATGGAAGAGGTAGATGTTTTTTCACTTCACAGCCACTGCCTGTTGCAGTTGCAGGCTAAGGAGTGCAGCCAGTGTCAGACTGTTGCAGAGATGATGTGGGATGGGATCGTGAGAGCATCTTGTGTCACAGCACATCAGGGGAGTTTCACACTCCTTAAGGTGCCTGCCCCAATATTACTACCATGGGACCAAATTCGAAACCCTTTATTCGTTCAAAATTTTCACCATCTTGGAATGATGTTTTGCCTCAGCAACAATTGCAGGATTTTGCCCATCCATCAACTAAACTAATTCTACAGAGATGATGTCACTTAGAGTGCTCAGGCCTGGCTTGCATACATCCCTGCTAGGGCTGTGATTTTAGCCACTCTTACAGGAGGGTCATATCAGAGGCTGATAAGCTTATGGAGGGAAGGACTCCATGGGAAAAACAAGAAGCTGCAGGGAAAGGTGATGGTTTTTCCCCTACTTCCAGTGGGCAAGTAATCTGAGGCAGTCGGAAAAATAGCAACTTAAACATAAATTTGAATGTATTTAGGTGCTTTTGACAAGAGTCCTTTTACTTACAGTATTAGAATAGTTTTCTGAGTACGGTTGGGTTGGAAGGAATCTGCAGTGCTGTTCTTAGCTGAATGGATGTGTAACTCAAGTCCCTGAGTCAGCTGGAGAACTACCAAAGGAAGTGAGACAAGGACTTTGATAGCTCTGTATCCTGCCTTGAACAGAGGGCAACACAGGCTATTTCAGCAGAAATTGCAAAGTGCAGGAACATGGAATAATTGACTGAAGAGGCAGTTGCTGCTTAACTGGTGAAAGAGAAAAAATGTCGTATCTTCTCTAACCTGAACAGAGGTGCTTTTACTCATGACATTCACTCCCTCTGTCATTTGCATAATCCTTGGCTTTGTCTGCCTCAGCAGTGAGTTCCAGAGATAATACATTGAGAGATGTTGCTTTGTATCACACAGTTTTTTTTTTTAAATACAAACCGATGAGTGGCAGGGAGCTGGTGGAAAATGAAGGTTGTGATGCACTAACTAGTTTGCTACAAGATAATTCTCGGTGATTAGCCTCTGAAAAGGTGAGTGGTGGCTAATTATTCTTTTAGCTCTAGTGGTTGAGGGCTTAGGGCAGAAGGTTCAGCCTCTGGCAGGCAAAGGCTACTGCTGCATGTTGTAGCTGCAGCCTACAACAGTTGCACTTGTCAGTGCAAATAAGAAGATTGGAAGCTCTTTACATGGGCTGCCAGGAGAGCTGGCAACTGGGGAGGCCTGCTGAAGAAGGAACTTTCATATTACTCTGATTTACTACAAACTACCAGGATGCAACAGTAAACTCTTCCACACTCTTCACATTACTCTTATTTATACTTAACATCCAATACTTTGGCTGTCATTCTTTAATCAAGATTTCTTTTGAACCTGTCTGAGTTGCTCGGGGAAAACCCTGGGTAAATATTGTTATTAGTTAAGTAATAAGACACAACAGGGTGTGAAATATTGCCCCATAACTCATGCCTACTCTATAGCAGTACGTTGAGTGGCACAAGGCCAAATGGCTTTGTGTGTTATTTTTTTAGTTAAATCAAATTAAAAAGACACCAGCAAAGTGTCTGTGGCTGTTAAAACATGGCCATGGTGGTAGGTGGAGGAAGGGGGGAGTCATTTAATAAGGTGTGCTGTCAATTGCTCACTTTTTAATTTAGTGAATGGTGAAAAGTACTAAGTGGAGAGCCCTGGAGATAGGTGTCCTTCACTTATCTAAAGGACAGATTGGACAGAAGCAGCAGCAGCAACAGCTCTGCAATTGTTATGTGGCAGCAGGCTTGTGAGTTCTACCTCTGGTGGGCTAAAAGGGTCCATTTGCAAAATCCCATTCAAACTTTGGTCACTCAGTGTGAGCTGCCATTAACTGTGGCCTGATAGGATGCTTTCAGGCCTACAAGATGTCTTGGGGGCATCTGTCAAATTGGAAGAATGATTGAGGCTACAATCTGTGAAAAACGCCAGACAGGTTTTTGCTGATGACTTGAGGTCCAAGCTAACTCCCTGGGACTAAATGCAGCCTCTGCACAAGTCAGATGGTGCTGTCTCATTTGTGCTCAGATGGCAGGGAAAAGGGATTCTTAATGAAGACGCGCAGAGACCTGTGTTAACTGCTTTCTAACTTGTTGAGTGTTAAGCATTGCGTCCACAGATCTTTTCCAGTTCAGCTTTATATACCACAGCACGCAGTCGCAGCTGCACAGGATGGATGCTCTGTCTGGGATTGGCAGCGCTACACTCCGGCTGTGGAGATGAACTGGCCTCCTCTGAGCTCGCACTTCTGTTTTAGTTGAGAACGACCTTTTCCTGAGGAAATGGCATCCTGATCTCTTCCTATGGTTAATACCCCATTTGGTAGGGACAGCGGTCTGTGCCTTTCCAGGAAGGGGCAGCTGCTCACTAAATCATGTGTGGGCATTTCAGGACTCCTCCATGCACTGCAAGGAAAATGTTAAATTTTGCTGCAGTCTTTTTTTTTGTTTGCTTTACACAGACAGCTGCTGTCATGTCCCTTACCCAAGGCCCATTAGCTACCCAGCAGCTTCTGATTCAGAGTCAGGCTAGCAATGTGGAGAACCATATAAAGAGATGCTCATTAATCCTTATTTGGTTCCTCCCATAGGCATTTTCCTTACATGCCCAGCATTTCTCGCATGCTGGACTCCCTATGCAACAGGAGGCTTTCATTTGCTTTAGTCTTTTAAGAGCCAAGCAGTTTATTTGTGGAGCTTTCTGCACTTATTCTCTGCAGGGGGAAAAAAAATCTAGCCTAGGAAGACTAGAGAAAGGAGTATCCTTTACTTTTGCTTTCCCCATAGAAAATATTGCCTCTCTGGACAAAATAGCATGAAGGCTGACAAAGTGCTTTCTCAATGTGTCTTGAGCCCAGGACAAATCCCAGAGTAACATCACATCCTTTGCGTGTGCTTGCGTGTGTACGTTGGCTTGCATTTAGCACAGATACATCAATATTCCTGATGACAATAAATACAGCTATTAGGATGAGTCGAGGGCTTATCTTAATTGGGTAACAGATGAGCAGGCGTATGTTGCTGTTGAATCCATCAGCATTAACTGGGCAGAGGTAAGTTTGATCAATACTGACACTTGAGTGCATGGGTAGCCACTGGAAAATATTAATTTACAATCATGACCGGCACCTCTCATTAACCAGAAATGTGTTAACCCTAATTGGTTCAACAGGGTTCTGCTGCACTATACGGTGCTGCTCAGTCTTTCCTCTCGTGCCTGAGCCAGAGTTTTCTGTTGATGGGAACTCGATGGTATTGAAGCCTGTGCTTTGGGTGGCCAGGCTGGCAGCTGTACTGCAGCATCCATCAGGCCAGGAAGGTGTGCAATGCACATCCGCATGGGTATGCTGCCCATATGGCTGTGTAGACATGGGGAGCTGCGTACGTGTCTGTTCATACCTTATGGCCAACTTGAACAGGAGTTAGGCTGAGTAGGGACAACACTGATTTATACCATCTGTGAGTCTGTGCCACAGATCTATAAGCATTCACGTGCCTTTGTGACTGTGTGCATGCTTGGGTGCTTGCATGCAGATATGGACCGAGCACGCTTGTGGTAGCACTAGGTTGCCCTCAGATCTGTCAGGCAGTGTACACAATATAGCTTTTAAGGGGAAAAGTAAATATATGTGTATGGAATACGTATTTATGAGTGTGTGAAAAATGCTTCTTGTGCTTTAATGCCAGCAATGGCAATTTGTTTTCTCTACCACAACAAAATCCTCACAGCAATCCATTGAAAGCAGTCATCTTTGGTATGTGCCATAAATATGCATGGTGTATATACAAACATGAGCTGTGAGAGTTGAAATCATCTTGTAATTAAGGCCCAGGCCTGACAGTGAGGGAAGCTGAATTTGCTGCTAGACCTTCTGCATCTGAGGAGATAATAGAATGCTATCCTTGCCCACTGAGGATACAGTGGGAAGTAATGGGCTTAAATTGCAGCAAGAAGATGTAGACTAAACATTTGGAAAAACTTTTTAGCCATAAGAATAACTAAGTACCAGAATATATTGCCTATAAAGGGCATAGAATCTCGGCTTTTGAAGGTTTCTTCACAAAAGAAGTTGGATAAATTTCCTGGCTCTAGCTAGTCCCAGTGGATAAGGGTTGTGTCTTTGGAACTGTTTTCCTGCTGTGTTTCCTCATGACTTCAGGAACACAGGTGTCTGTTTCACCCATACATAGTTGGGTGTCAGGGCTGCCTATGATTATAGCAGTTGTGTTTGTTACAAACCCTGTTAGTTGTAAACTCCACTGGCCTTAATCTGTCCTCTGGTTTAATAGTCAAGCTTCAATAATGACCTTAGTCAAATGATAACTGGTATTCTGTTTTTGATGTTCTGAGAGTTTCTGTGAAAGACGCCGAGCAGGAAGAAACTTTCCTGGTCAAATGATTTTCAAGATCAAGAAAGCTTTTTTTTCTCTTAAACTTTCTAAAAGTTGTGGCTTTTCAAATGCATACATCTTGTTTTCTTTTAGTAGTGAAGGGTGTTACCAAGTTTTTTATTAAAAATTCGATCCACGTATATCAACAGATTAAAATACTAAATTCTTGCCCTGCTACCTGGACCATGCTCTAGATGTTTTGCCTCTGTTGTGCTTCTGTTGATTATCAAAAAAACTCTGGGACTTGGTAATGTAGACCCTCCCATCAGCCCAGCAATTTTTGACACTCAGATGTCCATGCCATAATTGATTTCTGAAGTAATTTGCTTTGGGGGGGGGAATATTGCTTCTACATGATTCCATAGAGTAGTAAACAGTTATTTTTTTCCTTTGTGCATACCGAAACCTTTATGCCCTCATCTGAAGCTAAAAAGTAGATTTTGCCTTCCTATACCATCAAAAAGGACAGGCTGCATCTCATGAGTACTATAAGGGTACCTAATATTGGTACTATATTGGGTACCTAATACCCAATGAATCTGAAGGAGAGGAACAACTAGGGGGGGGGGAACAAACAAACCACGCATTCCAGTAGCTGATCATTTGTGTATGAATAATTCCAGTTGAGCTGTCTGAAAGATTTATGATTTGGCAAAAAGATTAAATGAAAAGGAACTGTTGGCTTGTTTGAATGCTTCCACAGCAAACGAGTATGGCATATGGAGACTGAGAAACAAGGTCAGACTCTTTTATATCTAACTCTTGCTGACCTGTAGCCTGAACGCCTGGTATTTATATTTGTACTAATGCTGTTTCTTGAAGCATCTTTCACAGAAGCTCAATGGGGAAATTTCTGACAGTCTTGTCAGATTTTTCTTATATATACAGGAATGAACTGATTGTTTTTAGTATTACTTGTGGTTGGAAGGAGTTTTTGGTCTCAGCTGGGAATATGTGATGAAAGAGGCCAGCAGGACCTGAGTACCAAATAGTGTGGTGGCCAAGGGTTTTACCAAGTAAGCTGGAAGATACATAAAAACCCATGTCTTCCTCTGTTCCCAATGACCATAGCTTTTCTCATTTTTTTTTTTTCAATACTTGAAGCTCTTTCTTAGTGTTGCTTGAGAGATCTATTCTACTTTGTATTAGCTGTCCCCATAATCATTGAGTGGGGAGAAAAGTTGGTTGTGTAGGCCTGCTGGAATGCTCACCTGGGATGTGAGAGATGGGAAATGCAGGAACAAGGACCTCCCCCGTCTAGCCAAATGCCTACCTGTTTGTTATGCTTGAATCATTCTTCCTTGTTTTTGAAAAATAACTTTGACGGGTCTTGTTTTTTCTCCCCCAGTGGGCAATGACTCATTACTGACTGACTCAGAAGCTAAGCAGGCTCACATATGCCTAGTGGGGGATTTCTGCTAAGGTGTCTGGCCTGTCTGGCTCTTGCAGCTCTAGAAGTGGGGAGCTCCACAGCATATGGAAAAGCCGTAATGCTTGCTGAGAGCATCTGCTTGGCTTCACTCTACCAGCACTCCACTGACCACATCTAGATGCCCTTTGTGGTTCAAAGAGGTTTTAGTAGACAGCATACATGAGTACAACAATTGGAGATGTGGCTTGAGTGTGGTGATGTGGATCATTTGTTGCTTTGTGGCACACGTGCTCACAAAATTGGATCCATAGAGGGAAATGGAGGACAGGAACCATACACACTTCCAGGTGTGCTTCACAGGTACTGAAGGGGCTAGGGGTGCTGGATTGTTTCTTTTTCGTGTGTTATGATGGAGGGCCACTCTCATAATGATGATGATCCCCATGGATGATCTTAGAAAAGCTAGGCAGACAGAATATGACCAGAATATAACAGGTGTTGGCAGAAAGCACTAAAGGAAGAGTAGTTATGCAGACAAAATGGCTTTGTCCTGAGCATGTCCTGACTCCAGCTGCATTATACACAGTGCGGAGTGAAAAAATTTTGGCAACATAAGAAAATTTGTGGATAGCATTTCCTGGCCATCTCTAGCCTGATGCCCTCTTTTTCAGAGCAACACTTAATTCAGAGGCAATTAAAGCAGACAGGGCATTGGTATTGGGGATAGTGAGTAAGAAAGAGATAAAATCTCACGCAAACAGGTGTTGGCAGTCACTGGAATTGCACTCCCTTTTCCAAGGGCTTAATCTGGCATTGTGTCTTACAGACTTTGAGATTTAATACCAGTTTGACTTGATGTGTGACGAAAGATTTATGGCCTAGCTGAAACTGCCCAGAAATGGTACTTCTCTCACTGTACCAGCACTGAATCTGCAAAACAGAAACCTCCTCTAAGCTGGGAATGTTCCAATGGTGGATATCACTCAAGCCAGGCAGCATAACTGCCTCTAGAGTAGAGGTATAGCATGCGAGGGGAAGCCCTGTCTCTACATAGGAGATCCAGTAAATGGCTCCCTGAGAAGGTCCAGTGAGAGGAGTCCCAGGTCCTCAGAACCAGGTCAAAGAACTTTGAGGATGTTGAAATATTCTTCTCACATTGAAGGGCCATGGGACAGCAGACCTGAGGGGGCTTACCTTTCTGGATCTTGTCATAAATCAGCTGATCACCTGAAATTGGTCATACTTCTTGGGAGAGATACAAGATCTGCTCCTCTGTTTGCCAAGCAATGAACTGAAAGCTCTTCTCCAGTGAACCCTAGTCCTTTTTTTTTTTTTTTCCCCTAATATTCACCCTGATTCCTTACCACATAGGGTTAGAACTTCAGCTTAATTGTAGTTCTCCCTATAACCAGCATGTCTATAAGTTTAAAATGCTTTTAGTTGTGCTAGAGCCACAAATTTAGGAGCAATTTCTTGATTAGCCCAGAAGTCCCTGTACAAATCAACCTTCCCCAAATCATCAGAGATCCTTCCTCTGTGGCTTCCAGTTTTCTGTTCAAAACAAAAACTGCCTTAATGTGTGGTGGTGAGAATCTGATGTGATTGACCTCTTGTCTCTGTTCTGGACTCAAGATGTTCCAGTGAAACTGTAGTCAGAAGCAGACCTTTGACCATTCCTCTAAGCTGAGGAATCAAGTATTCCCTCTAAATGTGATAGTGGAAGAAATGGAATCTGAGTTCTTGTTTTCTTATTAGTTATAATAGCTGCAGGTTACTACTTTGTAGTAGCTGCCAGGGCAGGTAAAGGACAGTAAAGCAGTTCTTCAAATCATGGCACTGCTTAGAGGTTGTCTGGCTTGGAATTTCTGAGTTTCTGTACTCTAAATCTACCTGAGCTGACGGCTCCATTTCTGTTTACAATGTGGCTTAACTGAGTGGAATTTTATTTCCTGGCTGCACAATAAAAAGCGCAAAGGTTACCACATCTTTTAAGTCCTGGGAAGAAGAAAGAGAAGAATGGGGCAGGGGGGAGAGAGAGAAAGGAACTCCAATGTACACAGGTCATTTCCAGGGTGACAGAGAATAGGGAAAGGATCATAGAGGTCTTCAAAGCAATTTTTTGCCTCTTCATCATTACTGATATTTCCAGAGCACACATACAACTGCAACTATCCCAGCCCAGTTGCTTCCTTTTTTTTCCTTTTTTTTTTTCCTATTGGCTTACCACTTTTCATCTGCTTCTTGGATAATTTTTTTCACTTTTTTTTGGCTTGGATTGCCAGAGAACCCATGGATGCTATACAGGGTGACTGTTCCTCAGCAGCTAAGCAGAAGAGTAAAGTAGGATGACAAGCAGCAAAAAAAAAAAAAGGGGGGGGGGGGAGGGAAGAGCCCACCAGACTTGTAATTTCACTTTATTTTGCAGGATTGCAGGGGTAATATAAACAGGAGAAAAATGATGACAAACTGCTCCACTTCTAATGACATCAGGAGGTTTGAATCTGACATTGGTGGAATATTTTGAGAAGCCACCATCAGTTCTCCCAGTTCATCCTTCCTTTTTGCCTTCCCTCTGGGCTCAGAACACAGGACTGAAGAAAAGATGTAACAACAGGTAAGCTGTTTGCCCAAGATTGGAGTAGCAAATTCTTCTTTTCCATCTGTAGTCCTGGAATACTGTCTGAAAAGCACAAGAAAAAAAAGAGTTAATGTTCCTGCTTTATTAATTAGCATACAGACTCAAGATTTCTGAGGTTATGTACTCCACATGACTTCCAGTGAGTCCGTAAACCTGCTGGAGAGCTTCCATGATTTCCAAAGTTAAGTGAAGCACTGTCTACATTGAAGTTGCCATCAATGTAATTACATCAATTT
The DNA here is from genome assembly GCF_011077185.1 of Oxyura jamaicensis. Classification (NCBI taxonomy): domain Eukaryota; kingdom Metazoa; phylum Chordata; class Aves; order Anseriformes; family Anatidae; genus Oxyura; species Oxyura jamaicensis. Next base: position 84,557,790 of record NC_048893.1, read on the forward strand.
TCTAAATGTAGAAAGGGCTTTGCTGTCCTTCCAGGAATTAATTTTGCATAGATCTTTCTTGAGGGAAAACATGAAACAGACATGGAGTTTACAGACATAGGTGGCTTGGTTCTTTCTGTACTGTGAGAATCATTTGAAGATTTTAAAGAAACTAGAAAAATACTTTTATGAGACTTGTATGAATGTTTTCTAAATGACATAATTTTCCTGCAGAAACATTTTCCTCTGACAAGTCATCTAGTCATGCTGAATTTCAGGAAGAAAAAGATGTTTATAGAGAAACTTAGACATAATTAAAAATTCAAATGGGAATGGGAATTCACTGTTCTACCTTGAACATTCTGACTCACCACCTGTGTAGGTTCTCTGTGTTACCTACAGTGTACAGAAGATCTTGCTTATCACTTTTCAGAGGTTATAAGGGAGGATTGAGAATTATGAAGCATTGGAATCTGTTCGTGCTATTTGTAAATTTCGGCCTCACTTCCCCTGGATTTACCTTACAAATGGGAGTTGTGGCCAAATCTTGGACCTGTTTGGGGGAGGGGGGGGGGTGGTAATCTGCTCTCATAGTATATGAGTTGTCCTTCTCCTTTACTCTCTTCTTAGACTTCAGATTATGCCACATCTATAGAGGATGCCTAGATTGACAGGCAAGAGTAGGCTTTGGTTAAGGGATTGCATATTTTGGTAATCATCTGACCTCCAAATCACAAAGTATTTGCATCCACACAATGTGAAAAAGGGGACATTAAATGTTTCTGCTGTCACTCTTGTATAGATAGGTGAGCAGCATTGGCATGAAACAGTCTTCAATATTCTTGAGAACAATTGGAATTAAGGACCAAGAGGGTGTTGTGGAAGATTTTTATTCAATGATTTTAGCAAATGGTGCTGACTGTAAAAAAAAAATACCATAGTGAACTATTAACTACTGTTCCTAGAAAGACTTTTCATGCACCTCTTGTTTGTTTCCCCCCTTGCAGCTCACTATCACCTCATCGTCAGTGAAGAATCTGCAAAGGTGGAATTTCTCCAAAAGATAATATTCTCAGTTATAATCTGTTTGTTGTTTCCTTGTTTTCTCAACTGCGACAGAAGTAACTGAACATCATACCACTAAAATCATTGAGTACGATAGCTTCAGCTGGAGTTTTCCGGTTGTTCCTGAGTAGACTGTTTTTGATGGCCATTCATAACTGTCAAATAACAATATCAAAATATTCTTGAGTTTTTTTTTTTGTTGTGGTAACCAAATAATATATGTTAGGCATTCCTCCAGAAGGGAGAGCCAAGGTGAGTCCTGCTTTCCTTAGCTGATTTCTTTGTGTCTCTTGAAACTGCCAAGCCTGAGCTCAGTGATACCTCAGTGAACTTCCTTACTGTACACAGTCAAGATGCTGCTGTCATTTGTTTGAATCATCTAAATGACCTTCACAATAATCCTTTTTTTTTTTTTTTTTTTTTTTTTTTAAGGAAAGGCTTTCTTTTAAAGATGTAATTTAGTGGCAACTTGCACCCATCTCATGCAACAGTGACTCTGCTGCTTTGCTCCACTTGTGCTTATGATACTGACTTCTTTCAACCTTGCGTGGATTTTCTTGGTTAACAAACCAAAGAGATTTGGACATTATTAGTTGTAGCTCAAGTTCTGTCATGACAATACTAATTTGTTGCTCTACTCGTGATAACACTACCACCCCACCTCACGTTTGTTACCACTCACGTTTCTCATTGCCACTACACCTCTGTTTCTCCAAGCTTGGTAAATGATGTAGAAGAATAACAAAGCCTCTTTTTAGTGGAGGTAGATAATGTAGTTCCTGGATGGCTAGAGTCTATCTGATCTTTGCTCACTTTCTCTGTGGCAACTTTCAAATTAGAGTGGCTAAGTGCAGTCTTCCTATCTCTGTGATCTCAGCATGCAGGATGGTGTTGAAGATGATCCTCTGCAATTTAGTTTATCTCTTGCTAGAGCAAACCATATACCAGGCACTACCTTTCACAATGCCAATCAATCAGTAGTGTTGACACTATGATGTCACCTTTTTGATAGCTACTTCACAAAGATAACAAAAGGGTGGTAACCAATTAATTTTGCTATTAGCAATACCACAGTGTTGGTGCAACAGGGAGCATGCCTATAGTTTGGCAGCAATGATATAATTGAAATGGTAAAGCCTATGGAGGTTACTGTAGTGTTGCATTATAAGTAGTTGCATATGTACAGCCCTGTAGAAGGGTACTGACAAATTTATGAGGCATTAATCTGGTCACATATTATCTTCACAAGATTAAGCAAGAAGAGCAGGCAGCACAGCTGACATATCTCCCTCTTACAGGAGATAGGAGAGCAGCTCTTCTGCCCATATAGCACTTGCCTTTAACGTGACAGAGAAGCATGAAGTGATCTGTGCCATGTAGCAAGTAGGTAACTTTCTCACAAGCCTCTCATAAAGATAGCAGGGAAATGAAAGAGGTTGCAAGCAATGCAGTTTTTCTGGCCACTGTAAGAGCCCTGTGTGCAGAGTCACCTCACACGTACTCTGAGAACAGCCAAGCGTGGCTGCTCAGGCTGGGTGTTCTAAATCATTCTAACCTTTCGCAATGTTTTAAGTTTGCTACTTAAAAAAAAAAAAAAAAAACTATTTCATTTCTACTTCTGAATTTGTTTTTACACTCTGGTGCACTCTTTGCAGAAGCAGGGAGTGCACACGCATGCACATGCTATAGGGACAGGGTATTTTTTTCCCTAGAATAATATAAAAGTGTCCAGTATATAGTAAAGTAGAAAGTATATAGTTTTTTGTATAGGAAGTATATACTCTTTCTGGAACAGGGACTCAAGAATGCTAGCCATCTCCCTTTGCTGTTTGCTTCCCATCCCTTTCTGTACAATAAGGAATGTCCCTTATCTTGCAACTAATCCTCATGATTCCAGTGCTAGGTGAAGGTAATTCCACTTATTTGTTCTTGGCTTGGGATGACCAAATCAGGTTACCTGTCTGTAAATGCTCTCCCGAGCATTACCTGTGTTAAGTGCTGTATGTTCAACAGCTGAGATGAAATGTTTCATGCTGTCATGTGCACATACATCTCCTTTGCATTCTTCAGATTTGTGGGTGCAGTTGCCATGGGCCTAGTTGCAAGTCAGAGTGTGGACTGGGATAGGTACTTATCCCTGCCTAGCATCCCCCCAGGCTCACCCAGGCAGGTTTTCTGAAATGGTGCCAAAGCCAGTTTGTCTTCATCAGCCCTGGCAGGTAAATCATATTCACAGTAGTTCAGCTGTACTCATGGCTGGCAACGGGGTTTATTTTTCATAGTATGGTGAAGGCAGGAGGCTTCCTGCTTGCCTGTAAATTGAATGGTGTAACTGTTTCATCTGATGAGACAAGCAAATAGATGCACTGATCTGGGGCACGTGCTAGATGGAGCTGCTGTACATGCTGAGGGTAACCTGTGTGATGCCGCTGTCTGCAAAATCTCTTCTCTGCCTGGAAAGCTTGTTACTCCAAGCCCATCACTTACAGAGACTTGCCCTGGATTTTGCTTCGTGTGTGACATTTCTGGGGTTTTCCTTTTAAAATAAAGTGAATAACTTTCCCCTACTAGTGGAGAAAGTGTTTCTTCTGGTTTTGTTAGAGGTTTTGGAGGCTTTGCTGGTTGATCTGGGGATAAGGACAGGTGACTCCTCCCTACTGTTTTCATTTTGTGACTCATTGAGCAGTCCAGTGAGGCCATGCACAGAGTGGCTGAGTTCAGAGCTGTGGTCACAGCCATTCCACAACCACACAGCATCAGCTTTCACTTCACAGTGGCTTCACCCCTGCTCTGAAAAGTGGTTTGTGTTTTGTGGGGCACATGCCTATTAGGTAGTGCTGAGTAAAGGTCTGTGTTTTCCTCACTTTAACTTTCTCTGAGAATTTCCTTATGAGGTAGATGTTAGAGCTGTAACATAAGTAGGTGAGAGGCTGCCAGAGTTTTGTTCCTCTGAGAGGATGGCTTTGAGCTATACTCTGCTTGGTCCTAGCAGATGCTGATGCCTTCTGGCTTCTGCTCACCCCTGCCATACCCTTGTTGCCTATACCAAGCTCTCCCATGCAGGACAAAGTCAGCATGTGCACAGGCTACTTGAAACACAAGATATGTGAGCTCTAACAAACACTGTAAAAATGTATGTTTTTCACATAATAAAACTAGGAGTAGATGAAGTGCTGTCAGTGGATGGCCTGGACTGCTGTGTCAGATGTGAGGTACTGGGGTCAGCACGTGTGAAACCCTCTTGCACAAGCAAAGGCAAAATCCAGACTGCAGTAGTTCCTGTTGGTGTTGAGCTCTCAGAGAGGCTACCGCACTGCTGTTCCCATTACTTCTGGGGGAGCTGGAGGACGCTGTGGGGACAAAAGATATCTGGTCAGTCCTCTGTCCGTAAGGTGCAGAGATAGCCAGTCCCAAATTGAGCCGGGAAAAGGGGAGAAGCAAAAATAGGGAAGGGAGAAAGGCTACCCTTCCTCCCCAAATTGGGGGTGGCGGGTAGCTGAGCAACAGAAACCTGTCAAGATAGTAACTAATAACAATTAATAATTTATTGTACATCAAATAGCTCTTTTCCTCATGGTTTCCAAAAGCTCTTTACAGACTATATATAGCGACTGCATTACAGTGTGGTATGCACTTTTCAGCAGCATGGTTTAGGAACAGCCCTGCTGCTGAGGCACAATGGAGCCTGGTCAGCCCAAAAGAATGCTGGCAAAAGATTTGCACCCCCTCAACCCTGCCTGCGCATTTCACTGAAGAAAAATGTGCACGGGAGCAATCACTTTGAGGCGTGGGGAGAAGGCAGAGCATTGTACAGGCGTTATTTCTTCCTGTCTATTAAGCCAGGCTGTCCCAATGAATTCAGTTGCATAGACCTTGAGAGAAGAAGGATGGGGGTTGGAAAAAAACAAATGCACTTTAGAAAGCCTATGATAATGACTTAAAATTGCTTTTCCTTATAATTGCATTTTTTAAGAGCTGACATTTAGTGATAAGCCAAGTGCTAGATACCGATGGCTCATAGAACATGGGGTCTTAAATAATGACTATTACATACTAATTCCTGCCTATCTTTGGACCTGCTCAGTGCAGAAAGGAGATGCTGCTTCTCATGAGGCAGCTGGGGGGAGGGTGAAACAGTGGGACCTGCAAAGTTGAGCACCCTGAAAAAGCAAATCAACTGGCAGGTGCTGCTATGTAACGTGCCCTTCTCCTGTGGCATCTGGATCTGATCATCTCTGCCCCAAAATGCTGCCTCCAGGAGGGAGAGCAAGCAGCAGGCATCCAAAGGGCAGAGCTCAGCACTACAGGACAGGAGGTGAAGAAGCATGTACCTCACTGAGAAGACTGCAGGGAGTATAATGCTAGTAAGAAAGCAATTAAAAGAGCTGAGCAAACAAGTAATAAATAATGTAGTGAGAGCTGGTGTAATAAACCTCCTTAGGAGAGCTGGCCCATAGGCCAGCCTCAAGTTCCCTGAACCTGGGAAGGAGAAACCCCACCTCATACAACCACCCTGTGCATAAAGACACTTTAGAGGAGCAATTAGGGAAGGAGGTGCTTACTTGCTTGCTCTTAGATCATATGCTGTTAAGTTTAGGAGGTGGTGGGAAAACCCCAGTGGACTGACTGAGGCTGCTTTTTTGTAAATGAAAGCTTACTTATGTAAATGTGTTTAAGAGGTGCCTTTCAGTGAAACTGTTTGCTACATTTCCTGCAAAGAGCTAATGGAAACCCTCCCCTTAGAGATGATGCTGTTAAGGCTGCATTATAGATTTCACCTGTGGATGCCTGAAACTCAGGTGACCAGCTGCAGAGATGATTTGCTAAGGCTATGGCACTGCTTTTCTGTTGATGGATACAAATGCTGAATTGTTAGCAGACCTCCCATTTCCTGCTTGTTTTATTAGGCCTTGATAGACAGGTAGTGCTTTGAATGCATTTTGAGTTGTATTTCTTGTCAAAGACAGTTGCAATTCTGTGGTCTTGTGATTTTCTTGTTTTCCCTTTTCTGCCTGTCCTTAGACTTGCAATTATGAAGTAATTCCATTCATATGAAGGGCCTGACTTGCACATGGAGCCTTCAGTTACCATTAGCGATAAATGGTCCCCACAGCTCTGTGCCAAGAGGGGTAAAAATGAACTGCTGGGTGGAAAGAGATTCCTGAAAAAATCGGCTTGGCTTGTAAACTTTGCCTATGCTGTTGCTGTGTGTGTAAATTTGAACTCCAGGCTGCAGTTCTTGAATGCTGCTCTCACAGCAGCCTTGAGATTTTGGGAAGAGTGGATGGGTTTTTCTATGTTCTTGAGCATCACACAGCCAACTGGAGTTGTTTGATCCAACCTTCCCTGGCAGGCCTTTGGAAAGGATACCAGACATTGCTGAGTATTGGAAGGGAGGCTCTGCAGTGAGGTAAAACAGAAGCTTCTGCTTAATCCAGGTGGTGAAAAGGATGGCAGAGAACCAGCTCACTCCCAGGACAACATTCTCCTGGACCACTTCCACCAGCTCTGTGCCTTTGAGAAGTTGCTGTGGGGATTTGGGCAGTCTCTTCTTCCCATGTTTCCCCAGTTAATTATTTCTTTTTTTATCTCAGAGCATTCAAGCAGATTAAAACTATCTGCTTGAGTGTACATAGTGATGTATTTTGCCATGTAGACAAAAAAAAAATAGTCTACACATGAAGCGTGCCTTTTTTCTAGCAATGGGCACTGCCACTAGACCTTTTCATTGTTCTGATACTTCCCCAGAAATACTGTTAACTCCTAACATATGATGTCAGTGGGATATGCAGGTGAGTCTAGAGTTTCTCTCTGTCCCTACCCTCACTGAATTTCCACTGTTGACTGTCTTGATCTTTCTGTGGAGCTGGAATCTCTTTCTGGGTGAATTCATCCCTTGGCAGAGGCAGTAGAGCAAGATGAAGTGTGAAGTCCCTTTTCCTCCATCCCTTAGGTGGTGGTATTCTCTTCCACTGCATGGCACCCTTCCTCACTCATCTGTAACCTGCAG
>NC_048893.1:84564943-84589845 GCF_011077185.1 Oxyura jamaicensis
TTTTTTTTTTTTTTTTTTTTTTTTTTTTTTTTTTTTTTTACCTGAAGGATCTGCGCCTGCTTCAGGAAACCTGTGCCTTTCTGCCACTGTCCTCTACCAACCCTGCCTGGTGTGTGGTTTGACAGTTGCCTATGGCTTATAATTCCTGTGCATACTTGAGGTCAAACAAGCATTTTCTTAGTTAAAGAGTGGCAATTACAAACTTCTGAGTGTTTGACATTGTAGCTTTGAGCAATTCATTAAGAAATGTCTTCCTATCTCTTTAACACTCTACATCCAAGCTGAGATTGTTTTCCCACTCTAGGTCTCAGAACCTTTTCTTGTGTCTTTTCTTGCCCTTTCCCAGCTAGGGCTCCTAGAAGTAATCTGTGCCTTTTGCCACCTACTGATTTGTTGCTTCTCATCTATTATTAGCCCTTGCCACTCTTGCTGCTACCTAAATCTAGCAGCTAATTATTCAGCATACAGGTGTCTCTTCACTAAGGAAACCAGACCTGCATGTCGCAGGAGTCCAAGGTGATCAGTGATATCTACATGGAGTTGTCTCTTTGAAGGTGAAACCTCCAAATTACATTGCCATTAGATCTAACTCAACTGTCCACATGTAATGTGTGGATTAGTATTTCATAAGCTTCAGTCATGCAAGTTTATGCACATTTTTCTTGGCTGTATCAATGGCATATTTCTGGCATGAAGCCCAGATTTCATGTTCTTGCTCCCCATTTGGGACCCCAAGTGCTTTTCCAGAAGCATTTGGGGTCCCAACTTTCTCCTTGTATTTCTCTCAAGCAGTACCTGCACCCTTGCAGATAAAATTTAAGGGGAAAAAAATAAGACAAAAACCAAATACAACATTCACTGGAGATACCTGCTCAGATGATTCACGTCTGGAAATGTTCTACAAAACTAAAGAAATGATGTATCAGATACAACTTGTACAGGCCTACCTCTAACAACGAATTTTATTATTTTCATTTTGAATATTTGCTTGTACAAGAGTCTTTGGGATAGCTGCTGTCCTGGAAGCAGAGGATCCCAAACCCTTTGGGATCCTTCTGGCCCATTGTTCTTCTGACAGAAGCCTCCCTTCCTGCAGTGGGGGAGAGGTAAGGTACTGAGAAGGAGAGAGAAAATAGTGTTTGGGGGAAGGGGCGGTGCTGGATAGAAAATGCTCATTCAGAGATTTCAGTCACACTGCTCCAGCCTCATCTTTGCTTTGAATCCCTGAATTTTCTCTTTGTGTTTCCACAGAGACTGCTTCTGCCTCCCCCATTCCTCCCACTGCTCCCTGGGGCTGAGTGGGGCATGAGGACGATGCAGTGCCTCGGGCTCTCTGCGTGGACCAGTCTCTTCTCCTTTGTGCCTGCTCCTCACAGCTAAGCTGCCTGCTCTCTCCAGAGGTTTGTTGCCTTCACACACTCCTTTTACACAGCCCCAGGCAGGGCCCCAAAAGATGTCAGTGACAGGAAGGGAGGGAGATCAGGAAAGAGGTAAGAGGCAGCAGGGGGCCTGAGGAGAAAGGATCATTGCCTCTGATCTGTTAGGAATTCTCTTGGGAGACAGTCAGTTAGGCTGGGAAGTGAGTGATAGCCAAACCAGATGAAGAATTGTTCTGTGTCCCTGATGTATTTTATCCTCGACAGGGATTTAGTTTCTTTAACTATCAAACTAACTATTTCTCATATATATATTATATACGCTGTGAAAGATAAAGCACACACAGCATCAATCATATCTCGTCACAATCTCTTTGCCTCTTTCCTTCTTTTTTCTTTAACTCTTCCATTTTTCCCAAATTCTACTCAAAACATGGCTATCATTGTAAGGAGTCAAACACAATGTAATTGAAAGGCCATTTAACAATTCAGGGGAAAAACAGGACGTGAAAGGACGGGCTGTGGTATTAGTTTGGAGGTGGATATTGAAAAGAAGTGAGCACTGGTATGTGTGTGTCTTTTTTTCCCTTTTCCATCAGTTGAGAGAACTCCTTCCATATAAAATAGGTTTTGTCTGGGTTCCTCAGAAATCCAGCATAGGAGAAGTGGCGTACCAACAACTCTTTGGGGTTACAATAACTAACAATTCCCCAAGAAACCATCTTCATCTTTGAGCAGAATCTTTCTTCATGTTCATATTCACCTCCATTTTGACATGACACCTGCACCCACAGACAGAAGGGTGGACGGGAAGATATATAGCTGTTGTGTGTCAGACCCTACCAGCTGGGCTGAATTGAGTCCTTGGAGAAAGTTGTGGATGAAAAGAACCTCTGCATGTTCAAATATCTTGTCAGATCCCCACATTCAGAGGTCTGTGTTCATCTACCTGCACCAGACTGTCCCACATCCAAACAGAAGGCTACACGGTCTCGATGTGATCTTGCCTTAGCCCTGACTCTCCCATGGCTTACCTCAGAAGAGGAAGTGGTAAGAGTTCTCTTTATTAATGTCGCTGTCTTTTTGGCACACAGATTAAAGAAAGAAGAGAATAATAATAAAAAAGCAACAAGAGAGGTGGATAAATTTATCTCTAAATACATTTGCATTTGCTGCTTAAAAGGTATCCCCATGTCAATGTATGCAACACATAATGCACCCATGGTATAATTCTCTAACACCTTGAAAAAATGGCATCTAAATTACAGGTCTGGGGTTCAATATGATACTTCTAATGTGGTAAGATGAAAAAATACAGCCCCATGCAGTTTTGGGGATTCATTTTCAGAGATGTTGAGTATCCAGTGTACCATCTAAAATCAGCAAGAATGATGATGCCCTGAGAACCAGGCAGGCCCTTGTATTTTTTTCTTTTCCGATTTCACCTTAAATTAACCAGACATTTTTTTCTGTGCTTCTTAACTCAGCCTTTTATTATGTTTGATAGAGTGAAAGAATGTTTTTTTCCTCCCCTTGTATCTTGCACAATGGAGAACATAATGCCTTTGCTTTGAAGTCTTTGCTGTTATCCTGCCTATAAAGTCAGGCCTCTCTTTTGGTTTCCAGTTTAATTAAATGTGTCTACATTGAACAAGAAAGCTGTCATAGAGATCCTGAGATGGTCCGTTCCTCTTATGATAGCACACAGCCTCTGACCAGTTTAAAGTTAAGTTCACCTTGTACCAGTGCGTGCTGGATCTTGTAGCATGTATTGCATTTTTTATTAGCAGGAACGGTGAGGAAGGATTGTGGTTGTTTTCTAAGTAAAGGTCTTTTGCTATCAGTCTGAAGTGAATGCTGCATTGGTACAGCAACTCTTTTGGCTTCCTGTCTACCAGACAAGACCTTAACCAACGTTAGCTGAAGGTGTTTCTTTGCAGTCAAATCTTGCAATTAATAGTGCAGCATACTTGGGACTGTCTGGGCTAGGTGTTCTTTGAAATGATGATGAAGCTGTAGAATTGTACATAGAATAGGGAAGACTGAAGTCTTCTAAATAATAGGCTGCTATAATGGTTTTCCTCATTCACTTTGTTTAGAGCAGGCATGTGTGTCTCCAGTATCTCCCAACTGAGTGTTTTCCTTGGCTACTCACTGGACAGTGTCTAAGTGGCATAAAAAGGCAAATGACCTGGAAGCATACTGGATCATCAAAAAGTTGGTGGTAAAGCCATTTGGTGTTTAATTCTGAATAAAATATTTGCCTTACTAGAAAACTGGGTTTGTTCCATTCAAATCTTGCATTATGCATGTGGAGCAGCACAAGAAATCACCTGTGTTCCACTTGGCAGCCATTTGCTGGTGGATACTTTTTTCAAGGACATGAATGATACTTGTCAATAGAGCTGCCATGGAATTAATTTTAGCCCACAGTTTATCTACTAGCACTGCATATTCTTCTTAATAATTTGCATAGATTGCTAAATCTTAGTTTTTCTCTCTTTGTAGTTAGAAATGGGCCTAATTAGCCACATTCAGAGGTGGACCTTCAGTGCTCAATAGTAAGATACCAAAGATGGCGTACAGCCACTTATTTCATCCCAACCACTTGAAAATGAGTGTCACATAATCCCTCTTACAGAGCTTGTTGTAACCTTTTGGGAATTACAACTTGGATTCAATGCATGAGACAGCCTTCATCAGTTCCCCATCTGCAGGAGCACTGAAAGAAAGATTTAACATAACTAGAGCAATTACCTTTGCCCTGAGAAACATGGCTAATTTATAAGTGACTTTTTACAGCTTTCTGTTGCTAATTGTGTATTTGTTAGGATGCCAAGCCTGGCATAGACTGAATACACTAACTCCTCTTACTTGGGGTAAACTGTCCTGTGTGTGCCATGCCAGGCAAGAATACCAGTCATCAGTACTATGCCAGCTGATAGGTCTGTGATATTTATGATGATAGAGTGCTGATGAGGACCTTGTTTCTGCAATTTTCTCTGTTGTCGTGAGATCTTGTTTTTGAAGTACGAAGAGAACAGTTGGTCCATACCATTTTATCCAGCATAAGCATAAAGTTTCATGCATAAATGTCTTGCTATGTTATGCCACATTCAGTGCTTCCCGGGCAGCAAGGCCAAAACGAGTTTCCACTTGCACAAAGTCTTTGATTCACAAACAACGGGCAATTAATTACTATCAGTCATTGTAAAGAGGATAATGGTATCACTCATGTTGATATCATGGGTCATTCTTACTGGTAACTTTCATTTAAAACACTAGAGTATGCCAGTGGTGATATATAGATGACTTTGCTACTCACAATTTGAAAGTATTAGACTTGGCAAATACATTGCAGCTTTTACAAGTGCTTGGCTTCTTCAGCTCAGGACTTAACCTCAAATGTGCCCAGTCAGCATCAAGCAGGTCCTATTTAGGGGTAAAATTTGAATATGGATCAGCATCTTCGAAAGAATTACCTGCTTATTTTGAAACTTAGCTGGATGCCAAGTTCTTCTGAAAACCTGGCTCAGAATGCCCTTGACTTTGCTTCAGTCTAGGTGGATATGATGTCCAAGGAGAGGAGCTCTTCCATATTCCACAGTTATCATATGCCTTTTGAATATCACTCCATCTTTGACAGTGCCCTAGAGTTTTTCTTTTGTCTGTCTACCACTACTGAAAGCCCACATTCAGTCAGTTTGGGTTTGCTTTGGAAATACTGAAAAAAGGTTTTGAGAAGCATGGAGGCTTTGGATCTTGTTATAAATTCTGAAGAACTGTACTTGTCAGCCTGTTAGCCCATGTCTTTACCCCACTTGTCCAGCTTCATGGCGCGTTTTCACCAGAACCCTTGTCAGCTGCTGCAGTATAAAATCTATATAGTGAAAAGAGTGCGTGTCACAGGAAATGGACCCAAGATAATCTCTTCAGTTCCTTTCCAGCCCTGTTAGCCATGATTCTTCTATGAATCCAGCTCTAGGAAACTTGCCAAGCACTGACTGGACAGCTAGTGATCTTATATATGCCATGACCTCCTTCTGGTTCTCATCCCAGCTGGCAAGGAATAACCCATTTCCGTATTAAGCTCTCTCAACCTTCAGAATGGGTACCAACAGCCAAACTGAAAATGGAGAAAAGTCCCTGGATGCTGTGAGTTCATACCCTGTGCCCAAGAATTGTTTTAGGAGAGTGCTGCTTGGACTGGGTCCAAACCGTGCATGAAATTGCTGTAACAAATGAAGAATACAGGTTAGGAGGTTCAAGTGCCTGGGAATGTTTCCTGACACTGTTATTTATTCAAATAGATGAAGCCATGGTGTTCACGTACCTTCTGATGTTGCCCTTGTGTTTATAGAAACCCTCCAAGCAGAATGAGGTCTCTCTTAAAATGATTTACTTTATCACACATGAAGTGTGGTCACTACTTAATGCATTACACTCAGATTCTCATTTAGCTCCTTAACTTCTTTAGCTGCTATTTTTTTCATTGGCACAGCAATATCAACTGCTTTCTGAAAGGTCAGGGCTTTTTTCAGACAACAGTATCATTTGGATGCTTTCCTTATGTAACTGATATACTGGCTGGTCCTTTTAATGAATACTTAAATTTACTCAAAGATCATAAACCTTGGTGAGCATCTTCAGCTGGGGTACATAATGACCAGCATATTCAGTGGGATTTTGATCACAGTTATTAAATCAAAATCTCTCCATGCTAATGAGCAGCTTAGGACTGAGGCTCCCATAGCATCACCACAGTCTCAGGCAATGAAGTCATGTGCCTTTCACTTGTAATATAATCTGCAATATAACAGAGTTTGTTTTAGTGCAATAACTTTCCCCTCTGCTCTTTGTTTTCATTACCTTCTGTCACGTGGCCTGCTGTTGCAATAATCGTAGTTACTGAAAAGGCTGTTAATGCCAAAGAAAAGATGAGGAAAAAAATAACTTATTTCCAAGACGCTGTTTTGTCTGATGGCTTTGCGATGCATTTTCTCCATGCCTGAATCGAGAGGTTGAGGAGAAAAATAAACCTAATCACAGTAGGGTCTGTAGTTAGAAAATTAACCCCATTTATTCATGAGCTTCCCCATAATGCCCCCAGAGAAGATTAGTACTATATTCTCCAACCTTTGCATTATGTGGATCCAGGTGAGCACACAAAAAGTGATTAAGAAAAGCTTATTTCAGGAAGCTAAGACTTGCGCCACTAGGATCCACAACTTCATTGTGAAACTTGTAGGAAACTTTTAGGTGCCACAGAACTGAACAGGTTGAAAGCCACTTTTTGATAGTTGACAGTAATTATCAAGTAGACAAGCCCCAAACGCCCAAAGAGTTTTACCTCAGATCTCATCTTCTTGAGTTTGGAGCTAGAATTTAGATATAGGCCCATCATGGTTTTCAACAGTATTGGCCCAATTAGTTTAATGAAGAATTTTATGATTTGCTTTACTGTTGAATGAAAGGATTATTTGGATTATTTTGTTTTAGTATAGTTTAGTATATTTATTTATTTTTTAATCTGGATTATATTTTTTTTTTAGTGGTGTAAAAATAAAAAAGCTTCAAGGGTATTTTCTGATGGGGTTTTTATAACCGCCATGGAGATGAATGGTCAAGTGCCATGGAGCATTATGCTGATCAAACTCTGTTTCCAAGGAAACTCAGGATGGAGTTTCTAGAAGCTCTTTATGGAAAACAGCAAAGCTACAGCCTGTGTCAGAAGGAAAGTCCCAGGTTAGGCCCATGAGTCAGACGAAGAACTGTGTGCATCACCTAAAAGCAAAGGAGGTACAAGTAAACAACCAAGCGGGGAACATCTTGCATTTGGTGTTTTGGGCCAAGCTGTGGAGAAGGAACAGATATTTGTAGCCCAGGCTAGAAAGAGTTAAGTTACTGTCCCTTCATTTTCTGGAGCAAGAATTTGCAAAGTGATATGAGTCACTTCAGAAGACTGAAGATGCATGGGGAACCGCTGCTGTCAGTACGGAGGCAGTCGCAGACGCTGCTCCTGAGAGCTGGGCATGCAGCCTCTGTGGAGGGTGGTACTTGACAGCACTGTTTGTGGACCCTGGCCAAGAGAATGAAAAGCTGATTTAGCTGTATATTTGACTGTGTGGGCTACTGAAGGACAGAATTTAGCATTGTTTAAGGGAAGGCTGGGAAAAGGTTAGGCAGGATGTTTGTTGTTGCTGCTTTTTTATTATTTGAATAACATGCACGCACAAACACACAAAATACTGTTCTAAGCAAAAAAAATGTAGCATTTTCTCAATTCCTTCTCCTTCCCCCACAAAATTAATGGCTTTACCAGTAGCTTTAACCAGAAATCTTTCAATCTGTCCTACAGCATATTGGAATAGTTACTGCAGTATAACTTAGCATAGATGCAGCAAATTTTGTAGAAAGGTGCTTTATATTGTACAGGAACAAGGAATAAACTATTGTAGCATAAGATACATTTAAACAGGCATTAGCATCTCAATAGAAAGATAGAGATGATCCATGCACAATTTTCTATAAATATAACTGCTTTAGAGGATAATTGCCTGAAGGTCAGAGATGCTGGTAGGATTTTTTTTTTTTTTTTTTTTTTTTTACCTCAGCAAACTGCAGTCCAGAGGCCATCTTGTGAAATGTGCTAATACCTAGTCCCAAAGCTTTAGGTGGCTCATCATCGCTGGTGGTAGGTGTTGGGAGAAGAGCAATAAAAAGCATGAGATATTCCTGGGAAAGTAATGCAAAAACCATTTCAGGAATTACTCCAGAGATGATGAAAAAGCAAAGGTTCAGCACTGAATTCTTGAACTTGAGAACTAAAAATTGCTTGAAGTGTAGGAAACGACCAGTTTCCACACCTCCACCCTAAGAAAAATTGCATCATTTTTCAGTCAAGGCTTTTAACAAAAAAAATGTTTGCTGATTTATAATTTTCTACTAAACAAAAAAAATCTAGATTTCCAGAACTCTTTGATTTTTACTCTGTTTAAAATATTTTGATGACCGTTTTGATAAAAGTAGTAAATGGAAAGCATCAGAGGGAGGAAAAAATGAAAATCAACAGCTTTGTCAAAGACATTTCCAGTTTAAAAAACATTTCCCATGTCTTATTAAAAACACAAAACTTTGAAGACCTACCTACTTTGAGATCACAACTGATACAGTAAAACTCTTAAAATCCTGGCTTAGTGCCATTTACAGAGCACTCGTGTCATATGCTGTTATGAGAAAAGTACGTGTTTTTGAGAAAGATGCTGTGTTCTCATTGTACAGCTTCTGGGTAGATTTAAGGTCCAGCTGTTCCTAAAATATTTTAGTGCTGCAGTACAAAAGCCCATCCAGATCCCATTAACAGGATCTCTATCTGAAAGCTTGAGTCACATGCTTTGTAGCTGTTGGAATGCTGCTTTCTGGCCTTTGCTGTTCCAGTGCCAGCTGAAAAACATCTGAGTATGCAAGAGTAACCTGGAGCTGCAAATACAAGGGACAGGCTATGCCTTATGCATGTATTTCTCAACCTAGGAGCACAACACCCACCTAATTGGAGCCTCAGCGAGACAGTTGTGGGCATATGCAGTCTCTGTTTACTCTGCCAGTTTGCGCTGAACTCTCAGGAAATGATTTAGAGTTTGACTCACATCTATCTCCCTGCTCCTTGTTGTGCATGTTTGTATTTTGTTTCTTCAGACCTGTTTTAATGAGCATGTTTTCTAACTTTGCATCCTTGGAAATGGTCCAACAATCATGTTAAATGGTCTCTTCCTCCCTGTAAAAGGGGATTAGTGCCAAAAAACACTCCTTGAACCTTAAAACAAAGAAAAAACCCACCACCACAAGCAAACAAACCATAAACACCATAGTGAGAGCTTTTAGTCAGGGCTTATACTCTAGTTGGTTGCCAGCTCCTTGCATTCTGCTTCATCTTTTCTCTAAACTTTTATAGCCCCTAATCGTCTGTAAAGCATTGCATACCCCTATGGTGCTATATAAATGAAATAACAATGATGCTCTTGAATTAATTGGGTGGTTTTGCATACAGTAGTTTTACAATATCTTCTCCTTATTATAAGACCCTCTCAGTTGAAGCTGCGGGTCCAATTGCCACGGATAATTCAGTGTTAGATTGAAGGTGTATATGAGGGATCCTGTTTTTTCCCTTATGAGCTCTTTGTGGGGAGGATATGTTTTAGTTCATTAAAGACGTACATTAGACAATTACTTTATATGCTCCTCTCCTATTCCTTCCTCCTTTTTAGTCTTCAGTTTTACAGGTCTCCTTACAAAACACCCAATCTTACAGAGGTTTATGAATCTCCATAAAGTTGCCATCTTTTTTTTTTTTTTTTTTTTTTTTTAATGTGGGGGAAAATAAAAACACCCTCTCTCCCCAAGATATGACAGTTAATTTTTGATCTCCTCAAGGGACTGAAGCACAGCATCTCTATCTGTGCTGGGTAAGACAGCTATTTGTCTGTTTGCTATTGATATTTGCTACAGTCAAGGCAAAAGACAAGCACATCAAACACGTCACAAGCTCACGAAATGCAATGGGTACCACCCCTTGAATTCATCCTCTTCTAGCAGATATCCTGTTCATGGGTGGAAGGCTCTGTTATGCTCACATAAGTGACATGACATTACATTGTGGCACCATTAGTCAGGTGTCCATCAGAAGGAATTTGATGCAGAGTCCCAGGAAAGGGTTAGGGTTGCTTATTCCAAGAACCATTTCAAACCCTTCACCTAACCAGTCCTGTGAAGATGCAGAGACCGATTAGATTCATACAGCAGAGTCAGATGAGATGTTAGTATAATTCAATCAACAACTCTCCCTGTTTTTTTTCCTTTGTGGAGAATGAATGAGTGCCAGGTGCAAGCTCAACAGCTACAGGCAGCTTAGTTGCAGGGGGAGGCACCCTCTCAGCAAACGCTAAGAGAAATGATTTTACATTTTTCTGGGTAGAACCCGAGGTTCTACCACCTAGAAATGAAGAACTCCAATCAGAATGACAGATATATATATATATATATATATATGTATAGTTTTGGCCACCTGTAGATCAAGGATGAGTTGCACTGTTACTTTACAAATGGGGAAATTGAGGCATGTAATGGTGCAACAGATTTCCTTTGCATCACCTACCTGCATATCAGCAATGAGCACTCAAGTACATCCTTAAGATGTGCTTCTCCCAGAGTGGTTCTATTTATTCTCCAAGCCCTGTCCTCCATCAACAGGAGTATTTTATTGCTAAAGAACAGCATCTGTGCTAGTTTTTCCCACCAGCAGCAAAGCCAACAAACCTTGGGAACTAATTTCACTAGCAGATGTTTCTATTGCAGGTAACCTCAGAGGTTTGCATCTTAAAGAGGGAGGGCAATCCAGCAGTAGGTGCAACTTCCACTGACTTGGAAAACATGATTTTACTGCAGTACTGCTGGGGCAAAACATTCAAAGCAGCATTACTTCTGATGCGGAAATCCCATGAGATTCTAGAAATTCCAGAAAGTATGTTTCAAGTCCTTTCTCTGCCACAAGCATCAAGTTCAGATGTTAAGGAAGCTTGGCTCAAACTTTCTCAATGGTTAAAATGGAAAAAATGGAACACAGTGATGAGGGTATCCTGGAATGCCACTAGAATGCTCTTAGTGAGTACGGAATCAGCAAGTATATAAGCATGCATCTGTTCTGTAAACTTCTGCTTCTCAGTGCAGAATCTCATTTCGATGTGTCGTGGAGAAGTTATGTCTTGCAAGTATCTTGTAAAACTGAGACTGCTGCTTTGCAGCCCCAGTGGAGCTCAGGGCAAATGCAAAGAACAGCGACTTTGTATTTGCCTGTGTGTGGTTCTCAGCTTCAGCTGAGAAATGAATGAAAAAATACACTGGGGCTATTTGGAAAGCAACTGGGTTGTACTTCTTCCAACCTTAGAATGCAAAAAAAACTCCTCCAACTTAATCAGAAGAGATTTGCTACCAAAGGCTGAAGGTCTCTATGGTTGCCACAAAGCTGTCAACAGTCACAGTCATAAGAAGGTCATAGTGGAGATGTTCGGAGTTAGCTACTAAATTTATTCAACACTCTTAGTCTCTGTTTAGATAGACCGAAGCTACCGCAAGGTCGAGCTTCTCTCTGGTGCAGACTGCAAGCTTATAAATGCAGGCTCAGGTGTGTGGACCAGACGCATATTGCAGAGTCCCCAGCACTCTGTTTGCCTGAACACGCTTGGTGAGTCGCTGGGTCAACAAGCATGTTTATGCAGGCACCCAGTTCGCTCTCTGAATGGCAGCCACAGGGACAGGATGTAAATGTGGTGCATGTTCTTTGGTCCCAAGACCAGCTTCAGAACAGTGCAGGGACAGCTTTAGTTTAAACTGTGTATCTCCTGCTCCCAGCATGCTAGTTTCCTACTCTTAACAGTAAGCACATTCTTTATCATGCTACTGTCAGAAAAGTAGATCTGGAAATTGCATTGTGCTGGACCTTGCTTCAGTATCAGCTGAGCGTAGCTTGAATTAAAAAAAGAGAAAAGGCTGCTCTGTGTTATATCAGGAACTGATTTAGACACCCTTTTTGCTCCTTACCAGATGCTTTTCCGTTGCCAGAGAGAGACTGACTGAATTGGGAAGTCTGACCCTTCATAGACAGCTCCTGGATAGCATTATGCAGCTAGCATACACTTCTATAAATGAAAATGTGTTGTTTTTCATAGAAGACTAGGGCTGTAATCAACATAATAGAGATTATAATGGAGATCCTGAGCACAAAGGAACCTTACAAGGTTTTCCTGGTTCTCCAGATCCTAGGTAACACAGAGACTTTGCAGTCCAACATCAGTGTGTGTGGGATGCTATGTCCTAGTATAAGCACATATGTGCATATTATGGCATCTTTGCCTTGCTACCAGTACAGGTCCTCTGATGCTAGAAGAAGATATTCAGAGGTTATGGTCAGCTTTTCTTCTGCTCTCTTGCCTGGGCAGCTTGGTTTGTCTCTATGGTCACAGGTATCTCAGCAAAGGCAGCAGTATACCAGCCCCTTATTCCATGGCTTTCTCCTTTACATTTTGCAGGGGCGTTATCTGAAAATAGACTTGTAGAGGAAGGGAGGAAAAAGAGGCCATCTGCAGCTTCAGCTGTCAGGCTGGTGAAGACAGGGGCAAGGAAGGTGTAGATTTAGATGACAGATGCCCAGACAAGTGGCAGATAAGTGGGGAACTTGGTGACAGAAAATTGTATGATGGAAATAGCAAGAATGAAAAAACAGGCTATAACTTCAAAAGAAAAGGAAGGGGATCCGAGTAACCAACCTCAATACCTTGCTATGCTGGGCTTTGCTTGGGGTCTCCAAGGTTGTGCTTCAAATTGGTTCTGAGCTTAGGGAGGCCTCCCACATTTCCTTTTCTCTGGATTCTTTCTAGGGGTCATGAGCTGAAACCTCCCTGATATCTTCCAGTGACCTCTGCAGGGCTTTGGGATTTTTCCACTGTGCACTGCCTGCCCCAGCTCTGCTGAGGCTGGTCAATGCCCACACTCACAGCAATGCCATACTGCTGGCTCTGTCTGCCTTGCATTCCCAGGGTGCTAATTGCATGGACGAGGTGCTTCTCCCATGAAAGAATCAGTCTCACTTCTGGGGACAGAGAGGTCTCATTTTATGGGTGGCAAGCAAGGGCCCTGCTAGTGCCTGCTCTTCTCATGGGGCAAGCCCTCCAACTGAGGAACAAATCCCTGTGCTAGAGACCCAACCATCAAATGAGCAATACAATGGCATCTGTACATCTTCTTTGTCGCTCTTGACTTGTGGATACTTCCACCTGTGTCTTACTGGCTTGGACTTTGGGCCATATATTAATATGTTGCTGGGAGGAGTGGAAGACAAAGAGAAACACATCCAGAACACTACTGAGCTCTCTTGCAAACCCATTCATAGTCAGCTGCTGAGGAGTCATAACTCTCAAGAGTCATAAAACCTAAAACTTCTGAGCAGGACAAATGGAAACACTTTTTCAGGTCAGGACTCCAGGTGCTAGGGCATGACCACTATTGCCTCCTTGGAAAGGTGGAAAGTGATGTGGTGGAGAAAAACCCTGTATCCATATTTTATGGCTGAGGAAGCAGTCCCAAGAAACAGTATCTTGCCCAAGCTACACAAGAGGTTTGTGCTTAATATGGTTGCCCTCGTCCTGCCCTATTCTCCCCTCCTGCTGTTGATACATGGTCTATGATTCTTTATCATAAATAAGATTTGTGAGCTCTTTGGGGAAATGGACTGTCTCTTCTCTTATGCTTGTGCTGCTTGTACAGGGGCATAAATAATAATAGTCATTAATGCTAATAATGTGTTTTTTAACCTCCTGATCATCCTCTGTCTGATAAAATAGAAACAGGAGAGAAATCTTGCTTTGAAAAACAAGCTACTGGCAGAAACTGTGAACATTGCAAAAGCTGGAAGAAGTCAGGTATAGTGCAATCTTAAGGCTGCCTCCTTATGTTTTCCATTAAATGACAGTCTTCAATTGCATCACAGACTAATTTTCTTAAATAGTAGGTAGGCTGTAGACTCTTCTCTGGTCAGTACACTGAGCTTTTGGCATAGTCTGTAGAGAGGTAAAATCTCCCTGTTACACAAGATGCCTGGTCTTTTGTTTCCCCCAGTAACAGCTGGCAAATCATTTTCACCTCTGTTACTTTCACCTCTCTCATTCTTTGTTCACCTTTTCTGTCTTAGCACCTGGTATCAATGGTTTGAAATCATTTCTCACAGTCCTTCTGTATCGCATCTGGAACAGCAGGACTTGGTCTCAGTGAGGACTCTGTACACCTCTAAAGCACAACCAATAAATAGCACTGCAGAATATGTTTGTATACACAATACAGAGCAAGTAAGGGAAAGGGCTGTCTTAAGATTTCACTGTTGAAGGGACCAAATCAGTGGCCACTGCGTTCAGCGAGTTTTTCAACTGTTTTTATTGGGCTTTAGAGCAGGTCTTCAGTGATGCATAGAAACATGTGGAGCCCTGCCTACACAGAAATTACTCTGCATTGTACTGAAAACCAAGTGTGTTCATGCCATACAACTCATGTAATATTTTCCAGGACCTGTGGTTTAGCCAGATGAAATCCAGCTTAATGCAACCATACTCGTAAGTTTTCTGTTCCTCTGGGTAATGTTGTCCTCACCACCACAGGCCTAACTTTATTTCCAAGATGCAGTGATATTGTTGTTCTGATGGCTAAAGACATAAATGAACGCAGATTTTTACAGAGAAGGACTATCATTTATTTGTTTTTATATTGCTGTAACTACAGATACACTTTCAGGCGTGCAAGCCCATATACCTGGAAAGCTGTTTAGGTTTGGTTTGTTTTTTTCAGCTATATTCTTTAGTTTAATAAAAGATATTGCCTCTTCCTACAAACCTTGCCTCGCATTATTTGCCTTTCAGCTCTCTATCCACAGTAATTTCAGCACTGGAACTGTTAAGAAAAGGCACAAATTGTTTCTTCCACTAATCATAAAGCACTCCCCCAGTCCCAAGTATCTTAAACAACCAAACCCTTGCTTGCTCAAGCTTTCAGAAATAAAAACAAAATAATAAAAATCCATTCTTGGGTAAGAGACAAGGTCTGAAAAATATCAGCCTGGGAGTTCGTAATTTCAGGATGTTGTGAAGCACTGCAAGGAGACTCTTGCAATGGGGATGCTCACACAGCCCAAGCTCTCTCTGCCTTCCAACCAGCCAAGTGGGGACTCCACAGCACACAAAATGGCTGTGGAGAGCCAACCACTGTCCCATGACTCTGTCCAGGAAATGTCAGGCCGTCTAAAAATGTGCAGGTCAGCTCTCATTGCAGATAGCGAGACTCTTGCATTTGGATAATACTCAGCAGTCATTTCTTGGGTCTTCCTCATGTCAGAGGGATTGGACAGAGCTTGCTCCAACAGGCACAGCAGGCAACTGGCCACATTTCTCTTTCCTGCTTTGCCTGAAGAACAAAGGAGACATACAGTGGTCCTGCCTCAGAAATCATCCCACAATATATCTAGCAAAGTTGACAAGCCTTAGTTTTAAGGTGAAAGTACCAGCTGGGTAGCACAACACATAATTTGGTGAGACCATTGGTTAGGAAGGCAGGCTGCAGAGCACAGCATTGCCTCCCATCAGGTGTGGGCTTCTTTAAACTCAGCTGTGGCAAAGCAGCAAGCTGCTACAGCTGGGGCCAAAGGCTGCTTCTGGGTAGAGAAAGAGGAGCTGGCTGCTTTTTTTAAGAAAATGTCTTCGGTGTAGCGGTGCTGGAGGAAACAAGCTCTGAATTGCAGGCAGAGGTAAGCTCTGTGTTGCCAAGCTTTGGGGGAGATTTAAAGACCAGAGGGCTGAAAAAACAGTCTTGAAAGGTGCTCTATAGCCTTGAGGGATTATTCATTCCTCTACAAAGGCCAGTTAATGCTGGATGTGGCAGGAGTTTTGTAGTGTAAACACCTGTCCCTCTGGATTGTGAATTTACTGAGGATCTTAAGGGCTGACCAGAATTATTACTTTCTTTCCCAGCTCGAAAGAGCTGACTCTTTTTCTCACAGAAAACATAACAACTCAAAAAAAAAAAAATCTGCCCCTTTTTTTTTGAGTGCTAGCCAATTTTGTTTTTCTTGTTGTTCACACTTACAGATTTCTAGCAAAATCTTTCAAATATTCAAAGAGCAGAGACCCTTTCTGCAGAACTTGCGTGTACGTGTGCCCCAGAGGCTGGGTTCTGTGTGCCTGTGTTTCGGGCTTTCTCAGGATAGCTTGGATGAGGCTTCCTATTGAAGAAGAAATTGGTTCCATGGATGCAGCACAGTAGACATGCTGATAGTGTCTGCTGTTGCATTCATTTTATATCTAATTACATGACAATGTCAATGTGTGTGTACACAGCTGCCAAATGCTTTTTGTGAAGTACCCTTTACGTGCTCCAGCGTGTAGAGGTTGTGGGTATAGTACGGCTAATGCTGAAGAAACCTTCTCTGCGTTTCTTGCTGCGCTAGTTCATGTAATGTGTTTGTCTTCAAGGGTTCTCAGTTCCGTCTGTGTTGTGTCATCACATAGTTGTTGAAACTAAATAAGGATTCTTTTGATTCCAACCCCCCCCCCCCCCCCCCCCCTTCAACCACCCCTTGAGTGTTGCTGCTATCTCTTTAGCTGGCTATTTCTGTGGATTTTTACTTTATGGAATTGCTATATAACCAAATATTACCTTTCTCAGATTCTGGGCCTGGCATTTATTTGTTTGGAAAGACTTCTTTTAGTCTGGTAGAAGACCTGATAGAAAATCTTTCCTTGTAGAAGCCTCAAAAAGACATTCTTCTTCTTTGATGGATTTCATGGAAAGACAGTAAAAAGGAAGAGAGGTGGAATGGGATAGGAAGCAGTAGGATGCAAAGAGAAACTGAGAATTGGAGAAGGAGAGAATACAGATGAGGAATACGAAGTGGCAGCAAGGGAAGTAGGGTGGGGAGTATGGTTTGAGCAGAGTTGGCTCTTTCTGAATATCAGACTGTAGGTGAATGGGAAGCATGAATGCTGTTTTCTTAGCCAACATAAAGGAGCCTAATCAGATGTGAGACTATTTATCATGGTCCTGATGCACCGTACATCCCCTCTATAAGAATTCACATTTCTGGACACTGTGCAGTCCTTGACCTTGGACAGTGGTGGGTTACGTAGAGCCACATGACAAATGACTATTTCTTGCTGAGAGAACATCTCCTTCCACTCCCTTTCCCAAGATCACAAGCAGTACATGCCACAACATTCTTCTAAATCACAATAAAATGTGCTATTCATCATAGATGCACTAGTCCCAAAGACAAGCCGTGAAACCCACAGATACAACACTCAAAATAGAGAGTAATACACATATGTCAGAGACAGACATGTAGGACAGGACACTAAAACATCCGGGGGGGGGGGGGGGGGGAAAAAACAAAAAAAAACAACTGCTGGGTAATATATGGCTCTTGTCTA
Source organism: Oxyura jamaicensis (assembly GCF_011077185.1). Lineage (NCBI taxonomy): Eukaryota > Metazoa > Chordata > Aves > Anseriformes > Anatidae > Oxyura > Oxyura jamaicensis. The sequence continues at coordinate 84,582,336 of NC_048893.1, forward strand.
CTGTTCACTTTACCAAGCTTTAAATTTCAAGATTGCTAATTCTCTTATGTAAACTCTGCAAAATTTGCATGGCCAACTGTGATTTCAATACTACTTCTATTAAATTAAAAAAATAAAATAAAAAAATAACACTAAGCCTTTTGCTAATGCAACATGACATTTGCACAGTTAAATAACAGTAATCTGAAAAAAATCTCTAATGGAAAAGTTGCAAGTTCCACTATAAACTTAACTTGCCTGCTTGACAATTGTTTTGTGGTAGGTTCAGTGTGAAAACTCTGAAAAGAATATTATGTGTGTGCGGCACAGTCAAGTTAATACTGATATTGCACAAAGGGACAAAAGTGAAGATGAAATAGAAAGGAAAGTGTGAGTGCTTAAACAGTTAATAGCACAAAGCACGTTTATTTATTAAAAAATGGAGAAGCATCCATGTACAGTGCATCTAAATGCATCCACTCAGCCTTAATGAAATACTTTTACTATGCATTAAAAGTAGCCATCTTTCGATCATCAGAGCTGTCAGAACCCAACCTCTTTTTTCCCTCTCTAAATGGGGTTATAGATATGCTCTTCAATAGCTAATACGTCTATGGCTCATCTGACTTTTGAATTCAGGGGTAGGAGAAAGAAGTGCAATAATTCAAAAAGAAAGGGAGAAAGAACAATTTTTAAAAAGATCTTTGTTTATATATTTAGGGAGAGTTGAGTGTAGGTCTTCTGTTTTTGCTCTCTCTCTGTAGGTAGTTGAGGGATTTGGCTGCACAAAAAGCAGACTTACCTTTGGCTCTAGACCAATCCCAGAGAATTTCAGCCCACAGAATCTGATACTCCAGCTCATATTTAGTAGCCTAATGTCCTGAGTAACCCTGTTGGTATGACTCAGCATGAGTAAGGGAGCCAAACCCCAGTCCTGAATGTTTTTGAAGGTTAGGATGATGTTGAATAGACTGTAAGAAGTTGCTGCTTCTCTTCTCAGTTATATTGGCTTCTCTGGAGAAGTATAAGATGCTGTTATTTGAAAGAGTGCCGCTTCCTTTGAATCTTTTCTTCAAACTTTTTAATTACTACTGTCCTTTCAAAATGAGAACAAGGCAGGGTTAAGCATTGTCTTGCCCAAGTTTCATTCCTGTGCAATTTATGGTCTGGAGCACAGATCTTACTTTGATATTACTATTATTTATTTCAATGTTGCTATTATGTTTAGCTCAAAGACTCCAAAGAGAACTGGACCCAACAGGCCATGGGATGTTCATATCCGAAGTACGACACAGCCATACAGTTGAAAGCTGTAGATTATGGGATCATGTATGAGGCTGTAAGTGGAAGTTTGTAGGGAAAGTAGATTTTGAATGTCTGCATAATGCTGCGGGTGGTAAGGTTGTGGTGTCCTGTAGGGTTGTGTGTATGATAGGTGAGAGATGGTGTTATGTATGTGAATGTATCTAGGTAAGATGATGGGATACATGTTTGATAGCATGGGGACCTGTATGGTGCTGGGGAGACTGTGAAAGAGCACGGATGGATGTAAAGCTGCATAATCAACTTTATCTATCAGATGTAGATGTTGGGTATTGAGGGTGATCAGTGGAACTGGTGTGGTATTAAGGTGCTGGCGTAGTGGGTCTATGTTCTACACCTTTATGGGGATTCCTGCAGCAACACTCAAGTGACGACAATTAGTTTGTAGGTTTTTGATTTGAGCACAACAAATTCCTATGAGATCTCATGGGACGAGTTGATTTTCTTGCACGTGCCTTCTTTCATACAATAAACTGTTGATATCGGAGAATTAAAGGCATTTTAAAGGGAAATCATAAAAATGAAGCATGTGCTCCCAGATTGCTGGAGTTGATTTTAATCCACTCTAATATTTTAGTTTGATTTCCTCGGGAAATGAGGCATATGATAGTACATGTCAATCTGTTTGTCCATGTGTTGTTCCTCCCAACCAATCTCAACCACATTTGAAAGAGGGTGAAAGGCTGGAAAGAAACTTTGCACCTGTATGTTGCTTAATTATGGAAACTGTGGTGATTAGGCAATGCCTCACTCTGTTCACAGGGGAAAAGGCATGAATATTGAAGGCTGCAATAACCTGGCAGCAGCCAGCCAGTCCAAATGGTATCTGTGTTTTGTGTTGCAGCGTGTGTTTTGGCCCACTAGGAAACAAGCACATGTTTCTGGACTACCCACAGCAAGCAGTTTCTTTTTGCTGCAGGGGATGTCATAGGGATACGATGGGATCTGGCCACGGGAAGGCAGGCTTTGTGTTTTCTTTTTGCGGAACAGCTTGTTTAAAAGTAGACTAAAAATAAAGGTTTTTGGAGTGGCATTTTGTCTTTAGTGGCAAGAATCCCCCACATGCCTTTTCTATGCATGTATGGGTTACCTTTGTGTCCTGGTGGAAATCTCAGGGAGACTTCCTCTCTGCAGCCCCAACTCTGGCTGTATTTGCAAAGTGGAGTTTCTTAAAGATTTGCTGATGAATCACAGAAGACATAGGACAGACTGGATTTTTTGCCAGAGCAGATGAAACTGCTTATTACGCCTGATGGTATTTTCCTCCCTTGAGTTGCTGTCAACTCAAGACCAACAGTGAGGACCCAACACCATAACATTGCCATCAAGCTCTCTTGCTCCCCACCTGCAGGCCCTTCATTATCTGAGGCTTCCTCAGTTTTTGCACAAACCTCTGAAGACCCTGCAGGAGGCCTGGGCTCCTCTTGGTGGCCATAAGTGTTGAAGGATATTTTGCCCACTGGCTTTTGCCTGACCTTTCACCCTTCAAGGGGCTCATCTGTGGGTGGCAAAGCTGCATCTGTGGTGTGTAAATTGGAGATTATCTTCTAGCAGTGGCATCTTTACAGGCTGCTATAACAACTGTGGTGAGGGGGCAACATGGCCCATGGAGAAGCCACCAGATTGCGTGGCCAGCCCGCCTGGACTACTACCTTGCAGTGACTTCTCAAAGGTTGCGTAGTCGCGCTGCCTGTGTGTCCCCAGCTGCAAAAGGACACCTTCTTTTGTGAAAAGCCTGGAGAGTGACTGATGAAAAGCCCTGTGTGAATGTTAAGTAGTACTTCATTACTGCTGTTCCTCTCACCAGAAGCAGTGTTTTCAGGGGGCAATGAAACTACAGGAGCTAATTACTCCTTGGGAAAAAAGTTCATCTTATGTACGGTAGGAGGAACCTGTGTTTAAAAGGAGACGAGTAGCGGGAGAAACCTTCTGTGAGCAAATGGTGGCTTTGCAAGCTGGATTTCCTGCACATAGTGATTTCTTCTGGTCCCTCTGAAATCACACAGAAGTCACGGGAGATCCAGCGAAGATTAATGCAGCCTGATGCTTGCTATTTTTCCTGGAGGCCTTGGCAGTTCTGTAATTACAATCAGTGCGTCTGGATCTCCCTCTGGCCCTTGCATACTGCCCAGCAGTGACACCAGCATCAGAAAAGACCCTTGCTTCAGGATTTGTCAGGCAGAACTCTGCTGAGAAATCAAACCTGCCCCGCTGCGTTCCTCGTCATGGCGATGAAGGACGCGCTCCTCCTTTGCTGAATAACTTCCCCATGTCAGCTGGAGCCTTAGGGACTCCTGAGCCCAGCATGGCTCACAGACTTTTGATCCAAGAGATTCGTTTTCAGAGGAATCAGAGAGCCATATTTCTATAGCACAGCGTATGTATTTATATATATATATATATAAAAATAAAATAAATGAGCAGGCTTGCAACACTAGGTGGCAGAGGTGGGATCTTTTCTGCTCAGAGCACTGTCCTATAAGGCATTGCTTGTTTAAGTACAGTCGCATTTAGTTGGAGCTGCAGGAGAGAGACAGAGAGATTCTCTGTGTTTACAGCCAGCGCAGGCTACGGCGAGCATCTAACCTGGCCCCCCTTCTTCCAGCACTTGAAGGGGAGAGTGCGAGGCTATTTGGGAATCTGGCCACCGCGGGTCAGCTTTCTCTGCGACTGGATTGTCAGAGCTGGTAGAGCAGAGCCCAGGGGGACTGAAGGGAGACACAAATCCCATTTTATTTGAAGGGGGAAGAGGAGAGGAAAAAAAAAAAAGAAATTAAGAGAGCAGAGAGAAGCGAAGAGACGGAGAAAAAGGCAGAGGAAGCAGAACGAGTGAGAGAGAAGCATGAGGACCTACTGGCTGCACAGTATCTGGGTGCTGGGATTCTTCTTGTCCCTCTTCTCCTTGCAAGGTATGTGATGAGTTCTTTCGTGCCACCTCCTCAGCCCCCTTCTGTTGAATTGAGGCTGATGGACTGAGGATGGATGGAAACATGGAGCTGGAAGCTGGGGCTATTTAGATCCCTCTATCTTCGACCCCCTCCCTCCACCCTCCCCTTAAACCTTCCCCCCCCTCAGGAAATAAGCCAAGGAGAGATCGCTGTTGGTGAATCCTATGGTTAGAGGGCACTGCATGTGACTGACTTTGCTGCTGTATTCATGCTTTTGCAGAGGGGGAGATTTTAATTTATTTCTTTTTTTATTTTTTTGGGGGGGGGGGGGGGGGGGAACAGGAAGATTTGCAAAGGAAAGAGGGGTGGGTGAACATGGGTACCCCTTCCATCTACAGCCACTCAGCACTTTGGGTCACAAGTACTGATGCTCCTGGATTCCTCACCTTCCTGAGGAGATCAGTGTTAAGTTTTTTTTTTTTTTAATCTATTTTGTTTTATTTTATTTTGGTTTTGCTGGGGGAGGGAGGAGGTTGGAGGAGCCTCTATGCCTCTTTGCAAAAACACTATGTCCTTCCCCTCCACAACGGGGGGGGGGAAAGAATGAAGGAGGAAAAGACTGGAGAAGGAAATTTGTTGGGTATGGGGTTTTGTTCAGTGGAGAACTGCCAGCTGGGTTTCTTGCTTTAGGAGCCAAGTGTGAGTACAGAATTTAGTTTGAAGTGATGACAGACATGCTAGCTGTTTTTGAGATGCTTTCTGTAAACAGGAGTTAAGGGTTAATGCATCCCGTGCTGTATGTATAAATACACATCACACATGCACATATCATTGCCCTGCAAATCACAGCTTGTACATGATCCGTGCTCACTCACACATAGCGGTCCTATATATGTACATACATACTCATGAATATAGCATGGAAGATAAATAAACTCACGCTGGCACATACAGCTCTAGCTCCCTAGCACATGCAGTTCCTGGAGTGCCAGTCTGCTTCTCTCTTGCTCACGTTCGCTCTTCCTCCTTCCCTCCCTCCCTTTAGCCTCTTCTTGTGCCCTCTTTCCATCGTGCACACTGGCTTTGGTGGTTGCTTGCAACATAAAATCCCATGCCTATCGTGCTGCGCTGGTCTTGCAAGTGCACATGCATGTACACGCACATGGCACATGTATGTTTTTTATTTGTATATCCAGCTACCTGGCCTCCTGTCTTGCACTGTCTTACATTCACAGCATCTTGCACGCACTTAGAGGGTCTCTCACTGTGGCTGTCTTTACCTTTCACACTCTTGTGCATGCTGTAGTGCATGGAGATGTGTCCAGTCACAGCATCTGCACTGTCCTTTTGCTCCTACTTTTACACAGTTTCACATGCACTGTCCTCTTGTATTTTGGATCCACTAAGCAAATCCCCGTACAGGCATGCTCCCTGGCACACACATGCTTTCTGTTGCAGCCTCACATTTACCTGTCACTACTGCGTGCGCTCGCTGCAAAATCCCTCATTTTCTCCCTCTTTCTCACATTTACTGAGTGCTCCTTTTCACGCGATTTCCCTTCATCTGTCTCTGTGTTACATACACATGCTTTTTTGCTGTTGCATATTTTCTCTCAAACTTGCGTTCTCCGAATCTGGATCGTGAATCTGGCACCAGCACCTTCCAGCTGACTTCCCTGGTGAAGGGGCTGTTTCTGACAGGGTAGGAGGATTTCTCCAGCACGCGTGATGCACACGGGGGGAGAGGAGACCAGTACTTGTGTAACATAAATAGCTAGTGTCAGCAGTGAAGTCAAGTAGCTCGATGTGAACTTCCCTCTGCTCTGGAAGAACAGGCACAGACCGCTCAAGGAAGATGGGCAAGTAGCATTGACTCTGAACATCGCCCCGTCTTTGCTTGTTTCCTGGTCTGCCATCAATGGTGCTTGCTCCACACAGTGTTTCCAAGTCAGAAGCCTTCCCTGAGCTGTGACTAGAGCATCCTGATTCTAGCACAACCAGCAGCTGTTTTAATACATCCTAATATCTGCAGCTTACGAAAGGCCTGGGTGCTGTATTACCCTTACCTTCTGTTCTAGTGAGTTACTATTGCCATGGATGTATCAGATGCATCTATTCTGATTTTGAAGGCATTGGGGAAAGTCCTCTGAGGTCTGTTTTAACAAGTACCCTCTGGGAAGGCAGAGGCAAGGCAGTTGCCCTCCTTGGGTGCTGAAATGGGAAGGGGGATGGGGGGGGGTTACAAACCTGGAACTGCTTTTTGTACTGCTCCCAAACTTCAGGTGTGGTATAACCCAACCCTGGTCCACTGCTGGGTCTGGTTCCATAGCCAGCAGTAACTTCCCTTCTCACATCTGGGGGGCGAGAGGGTGGCGAAGCCAGAATATTGGGGCTGCACAGGAGGAGCAGAGCACATTGCAAGCAAGCTCAAAGACATTTGAAGGAGTTAAAAGGGAGTGGGAAAGTATTGTGCCCCTTCTGTGCGTGTGGTTTTGTTTTTTCCCCTTTGGTTGCTGTCGTGCTGTTCTCTCTTTACATAAAAAAAAGGGGGGGGTGAACTTATTTCAAATTAATTGTTGTTCACCAAAAGCTGTGATAACAAGCCTTGAACCTTTCTGTAACCCTGCTGAGCATGGCTCTGTGGAGCCCTTACCCTAGAAAAATGCAGTAGTGTTTGTGGCAGGCAGTGACCCCCATAGGGCCCCTTCCAATTGTGCCCCTCTGGAGCCAGGCAGCCCTGCCTGCCAGATACCCAAAACCTGCCCGTGCATCCTCTCCCCCCTTCTCCTCGCTGTCCACTTGGGGGTGTACCAGTGAATGCAGAAGGAGCTCCTGGTCGTCTTCGGCTCTCCCAGTGCCACCACACAGAGGGAGTGAAGAGGGATGAGGCTGGTGCTGCCAGGCTGAGGCTGAATAGCAAGTGATGGGGGGTGGAGGGAGCACAGTGGAGGCTGGCAGGAGACCCACGGGCTCCGCAGTGCCAAGCGACCGAGGCCAGCAGCCTCCAGCACTTCTGCCAGGGGACATGCAATGTGTCGCCTGTCCCTTTTCTGCCTGGGCACAGGGGCTTTGGCACGGAGACAGGCTTTGCCCCCTTCCCCATAGGCTAGAGGCTCTGATTCCTGCACAGCACATCTTATTTTATTCTGATCATTATTTTTCTTTAATTATTTGCTTCAGGCTTTGTGCGCTTCCCTGCTGCTGCACCTTGAGTCGTGGTTGAGGCAGGTGGCTTGGAGGCGGGCTGGGTGTTCCTCCTGCTCCTCCTGTGGGGTGCACCTGCCTTGCTGCTCTGGGGGGGGGGGGGGGGGGGGGGGGGG
>NC_048893.1:84589945-84592570 GCF_011077185.1 Oxyura jamaicensis
AAGACTAAAAGTACCTGCGCACCACAGGGCTGCTGGTGGGTGGGATTTCTAGTGGCATGCCGTAGCTTTTCCCCTGAATGGATTTATCTTGGTGTGCCTAGTAGCTTCTGATAAGGATCAGACTCCTGAATTTAAATCAAAAGCTGATTTTTTTTTTCCCCCCCCCCCCCCCCCAAAAAAAAAAAAATAGTTACATGAGGGTGAGGAGGAGAAGAAAATGATCCGGATCTATCAAAAATTGTATTTTTGATCATTCAGAAGAATGCTTTATTGGTGATTTCATTTTTACCTCTTATTACTCTAAATTAGCTTAGCTGACAATTTGAAAAGTTGTTCTGAATTCCCTACTGAGTTTTTTTATTTTTTAAAAAAATGAATGCCCTGACAAATTATACATTTTCTTCAGCATTGCTTTATGTTGAAAATCCTTTTAAACAAACTTTCCCTTGAAAAAATAACAGCTGTTTCAAATCTGTAATTTACTTTTTTTAAAAAAGCTTATTTTAACAAATCTTCCCTATAACCCCACTTCATTGTTTAACTGCATGAGACTGTTTATTTTTTTAATCATTAAAATACCTATGCAGCCAATTTATTGAAGTAGATGCTTTCAGAAAGGACATGCAGAACTGGTCTGCGTAGTACTGGCAGCATTTATTTATGATGTATTTTTTTAGCTGCTCAAGGGTATTCATAAATGGGGAATGAGTCTGAGAGAAATCACAGAAGCATTTGGGTAAGTGGAGTAGGATGCCTTAGGTTGGTATGCAATACAAATGTTATCTGTAAACTCTCATGCTTTATAACATTAGCGGGTAATGCGGGTGCGAAAAAGGATGAGTTTGTTAATGCACAAGGTTTGTGCGATCTGTATGGATGGAAGCATGTAACCAAGTGTTTCTGTGCTGATAATGTGTAATGGATGGGGAGAACAGGGACTGGAGGAGCAGGAGAGTGTGTGTGCGAAGAGTGATGTTGTAGTGTGTGTGTAGCCGTGTGTGGTGATTGTGATGCAGCTGGATAATGTTTAGACATTGCTGACTGGAGAGAAAAGTCCTTACCTGATCTCTTGAATATACTTTCCTTCCTATCTGTTTCCAACTCTCTCTGTCAACTGAGGTAGGGGAAGCTCTCACGTGCTGGACTGTATTGATGAGGAAACAATTCACTCAGCTGCCTTGCATTCCTTTAAATGATGAAGAGGTTCAATACTGAAAAAAAAAAAAGGGAGGGGGGAACACTTTTATTGTAGGTTTAAGACAAGGAAGAGTCAGAGAAGGCTCTTTATCTGCAAAGAGGGAGCATTAAAAGGATATCCCAAGTGTTTCTTCTAGTCCTATCCCAATACTTGCAGACCATTTGAGTCAATACTTACCACACCAGAAAGGACCCATTGTGTATTATAATTCTAAGCATTATTCTACATACTTGGAGGGTTTTATTATGATAAACAGAAAATCGCTTAATCTTTTAGTCTTTGAGATCTCCTTTCTTGTGAGGGTTTTGCTAACCTTTGCTATAAACGCTTTAGTCCCTGTGTTTGTGGAAGCTCCTCTCCAGACTGTGAGCACCCATGGAGGAGCTGGTGGTCTGAGGAGGGGATGAGTCCTTTGAGAGTCGCTCCTTGCTCCTCCTTTTTGTCCCACAAGCATTACATCCCCCTTCTAACTAGGTGAGGAATATGGCAGCTGCCATCCTATGTTGATGACAGAGCCAATGATTTAGAAACTCCCTCTCTTCTTGTGTGCCTCCTGTAAGCCTTCAGGTGCTCCTTGCTTTGCTAGTGGGGACTGTCCTCTTCGTTCAACAATTTCACTCTGTGCAAGACCAATTTGCCTAGGTAATGGGTTATAGAAGCGATGTTAATGCGTGGGTCCAAGAGTGAAGTAGCCCATGGTGAGCTGCAGCAGCTGCTGGATGCTCTGTGTAGGGGCCTTGAGGGGCTGGTGAGGCAGGCAGGGGACTGGAGGCAGCACTGGAGCACGGCCTACTGACCGATGTGTTGTAACGTGAAAGTGGATGACAAAAGCTGATTGTTAGAGTATGAATGGGAAGCTGCCTTTATGGGCAGATCTGGATATCTGATGGTCTTTCTGGTGGAAGAGGATCAGCTGAGGCTGCTAAAGGACTCAGTCTCGTGACTGAGTGTAATTTGTTGCAGAACCAGGCAGAGGTATCACAGAAGATCTGGGGAAAGTCCTCCATGTGCCTTTGAATATGAAGACATGTGCTTTGCAAAAGATGGTCTCCTTCACATGCAGTGTGGCTGCTGGGAAGATGTGGAGCTTTGCTGCCTGTGACCCCTGTGTGAATTTTGCCTCTTCAATATCCTTTTTCCTTAAAGGACTGTGCCATAGCTTTATGTGTTGTTCACAGCCAGTCAGCAGTGGCTTTGACAGTTGATGTGCTCTTCCTGCTGTCATTTTTGTCTGGGGTAAAATGAAAAATACCATGCACAGCACAGACAATCTTGTCCCACTGTGATAAGGAATAGATAAGGGCAAGATGAAGATTTGTGTGGGTGAGCATGTGAGACAAAGCCCTCTCCTGGTGTCAGGGAAGGACAGATATCCCTGTAGGTAGCATGGAAAGGAAGAAGAAATGCTGGGAATTAGTGATTCTTAG